>NC_060890.1:26679499-26979499 GCF_014805685.1 Silurus meridionalis
CAATTCTTCTTTAGATGATAAATAAGTCGTAGTTCCTGAAAAAAGCTTTCTACTTCATACACTCTGTACAGTGTATTAGAACACAGGGTTCTTCAAGGGTTCCTCAATAGTTTTTCAAGGGTTCAATGTGTTTTAGTATAAAAAAAAAAGTTCTGCGTCACTCTGCACAGTGTCTTAGAACCATGAAGGTTTTTTCATGGTTTCCTTGATGCGCTCTGCTGATGCTTTAAGGGTTCCACCAGAGGTTAAACATCTTAAAGAATATTAGGGATAAAAATGGGTTTTTCAGTTTTCAGATTTGGAAGAAAGAGGAACGTTCACCAGTGTTTTCTAATCACAGCCTGGTTTCCTTCACGCATTTCTGCTTTTTTCTCACATTTCTTTTGTTATATGTTCATTTCACGAGAGAGTGCAGTAAAAACCGGTGATCTTCAGCATCTCTACACACTTGCTCACTCGGTTTTCTCCAGCGTGGAGACAGAGAGAGCTCTCTCAGGGGAACGAATGCCATTAAACCCCCATCACTCTCTCACACTCTTACTCCCCTCTTTCTTCTCTTTCTCCATCCCCCTGCCCCCCTGGTGTCACTTTATTTCCTCTCCACACTCACTGCCTCCATTGTGCCCCAACCCCCCCACACACACACTCTTTTCACGAGGGTTAAATTGTGTCGTTTACCCCAGGGGGAGCGTTTCGCATTGCAGATGTTCAGCGAGAGAAGCGTGAAGGCTTTCAGAACCTAATGAAGGTTGTGAATTTCAAAACGCACCCTGAGAGCTGATGTTCTCTGTCAAGGAATAAATAAATAAATACACAAATCCAGCACCATGAAGATCTGCTTTCCATGGGTTGGAGGTGTGTGGAAGATCTCCTGATATAGAGCTCCAACCCTATTGTACACCTTTGTGATTAATGTGAACGCTGACGACTGCACCCCAGACCTCCTCACCTTCTCACCTACAGCACTACCTGACTTTACTAACACCCCTGTGTCTGAATAAATCTCCACAAAATCTCCACAAAATCTACAGGAACATCTTCCTGAGGAGTGGAGGGAAATATAAGAGCAAATTGGGACACCTTAGCTTTAAATTAAGCCATAATCAACCTTCTACATGCGCTTAATGTTCTCGGTTAAAAACCGTTATTTTGAAGCGCTATCTCCAGACCACACACACACACACACACACACACACACACACACTGCATGCTGTGTAATCTCGGGCTGTTAGCGTGCTGTGTAATCATCTCAGACACACACGTTCCTCTACAGCCTCGTAAACACTGCAGTGTGACAGAGTTTCCACACGAGAGCTGGAAGAAGAACCCAAGCTGGGAATCGTGAAGGTTTCATGTGTCACTTTTTTCATCTACAGTTATGAACTAGTTAAGCCCCGCCCACTTCACATATCCAAAAAAAGTTTTCCTGATGTACTCAGTATAGACACTTTCCCACCCGACAGGTACACAGTTGTGTGGGACGTCTTTGGATGCTGGAGCATGAAATTTTCCTTAAACTTGAACTAGGAGACCCAAACATGATCCAGCATGACATTTGTGCACAAAGCCAGCTCCATGAAGATACATAGTTTGGAAGATGTGGAAGATCTTCTGCTATTGATCTCCAAACCTATTGAACAGCGTTGGGATGATTGTGAACACAGACCTGACTTTACTAACGCTCTTGTAGCTGAATGAATCTCCACAAAATCTAGTGGAACATCTTCCCAGAAGAGTGGAGCTCATTATAACAGCAAACATGGAATGGGATGTTCAAAAAGAAGCAGGTCAGGTGTCCACACCTGTACAGTGTATGAGTTATATGACTAGAGGTGATGAATTCTCCTAAACGTTCCAGCTGTGACAGTAGCACAGTGCAATGCTGATGCGCTCGTTCTAACGCCGTTTCCATAGCAACACCAGATGTTTGTTATGGGAGGTGTTTGTTATGGAACATTGAAAAAAGAGGTCTCCAGTGTCGGGCTGTTTTACAACCTTTAAGGAAGAAAAAGCAGTGTTTTGGTGTCTTATTATAATAATAAAGAGTAATAAAGAGTAATAAAGAGTAATAAAGAGTAATAAAGAGTAATAAAGAGTAATAAAGAGTAATGAAGGGAGGCTGTTGATGAAATGTGTGTTTATAGCTGCTGTAACGTAAGTGAGAACAGGAAGTGAAGTTTCTGCTAAAAAGCTTTAGAATAGAAGACACACAGCATCATTACTTTCAATGGCTACATGATGTACGTTTTGGATCTTACAGGCAGCTTTAACCGTGCAACACACACACACACACACACACACACACACACACACACACACACACACACACACACACACACCCAGACCGCAGAAACACACTTCAGGGTCTGTGTTTCAGACACATTGATGTGTTCCCTAGATAAGGAAGTGACAGAGATGTGATGTGGTAGAATGAATACAATTGAGCTGCAGAAAGTTTCCTCTGTGTGTGTGTGTGTGTGTGTGTGTGTGTGTGTGTGTGTGTGTGTGTGTGTGTGTGTGGGTGGGTGTGTGAGACAGCAGCAAAATCACACAGTTTTGAAATTCTATTGCACAACATTGGACTGTTTCCAGTGTAGTCATGTCTGAGAAAAATGCCTTAATTCTGAATCACAGGAAATCTTAATCACACATACACATAATAACAAGTAAAAATGACTTCCGGCTATTCTTTTTTTTTTTTTGCATATTTGTTACACCTAAATTATGACTGCGTTTTAGTGCTACAGAAAAAAAATAGATAAATAGAAGATTACAAGAATAAAGTCAAAATATTTTGAGAATAATATCAAAATTACAAGAAATAATTAATTAATAATTAATGTAAAAATTATGAGAATAAATATTCTATATTTTAAGAATATTTATTATTGTATATATATATATATATATATATATATATATATATATATATATATATATATATATATATATATATATATACATATTTACAGTGAGGAAAATAAGTATTTGAACACACTGCTATTTTGCAAGTTCTCCCACTTAGAAATCATGGAGGGGTCTGAAATTGTCATCGTAGGTGCATGTCCACTGTGAGAGACATAATCTAAAAAAAAAATCCAGAAATTACAATGTATGATTTTTAACTATTTATTTGTATGATACAGCTGCAGGGTGTTCAAATACTTATTTTCCTATATATATATATATATATATATATATATATATATATATATATATATATATATATATATATATAATTATTATTTTGTATCCCTATTTTTATACTTATAGTTATATTCTATTTCTGTTTATATGTTCTAATAAGCATTTCACTCCATTTCATACTCTTTATGAATGTGTAAGTGACATATAAAATTGTATTTAAAGATTAAATATTACGAGAATAAGGTCGAAATTAAGTCGAAACTACAACAATAGTCTATGTTATAGAATATTATATATATATGTATAGTTTTTATACTATATATTTTCCTTTTATTTATTACATTTTTAGATTCTGTTTCTAGAATAAAGATAAAATATTTTAGGAATAAAGTCGAAGCAATACGAGAATAAAGAATCAATAAGGAAGTTCTTCGTGTTTGGAGATATAATCAGTAAATGGACACTGCAAAAGACAAAGAATTTCCTTATCGCCAAATCCAAACCTAAAGTTGATTCAACCAAATCATCTACCTCAATTTTATACAAAACTGTGATTTTTCCCAAAATACAGCCACATTCTCGCATTGCGGCGGCTTTAATCTCGTAAGTTTGACTTTTTTTAAAACATGGCTTTAAACCGCCGTCTTGCCCAAATGATTCGATTAATAATTCAATATCAAATATTTATATTTCCCAAAGATAACACAAATAAATACAAATTCATTTCAGTGTTTTATTGATCATTTCTTTTATTAAGGCAAAAAAGCTGTTTTGAACTTGTTTTGATCTGTGATTGGTGGTTTCTACTTCATGTCGAGTCAAGAAGCTTTTATTGTCATTTCAAACAAATAAATCTGATGCAGTACACAGTGAAATAAGAAAATGTTCCTCAAGAACCCTGGAGCCACATAGAGCAACATAAAACTACATAACAGAAACACAGAGTTAAGGACTAGTAGGTGTCCTTGACACAAAAAGTGCATCGTGTGCAGCCTGGTGCAAACAGTACAGACAGTCAGTGCAGGACAAATACACAAAACACAAAATAGCGCCACCAGTAAACCTGCTGTATATTACACAGTGCAGTGTGTAAAAGAGAACTGAGTACAGGAGTGAACATGTAATGCAACAAAATGTAAACAAAATGGTTTGTGCAAAAAAACTGCATGTAAACAGTAAACAGTTTGTAATAATGAAGTAGAAGACGTGGATGTGTGACGTGACTACAAGTGTGTGTTGAGTTGTACAGATCAGTCACACAGTTGTGTGTGTGTGTGTGTGTGTGTGTGTGTGTGTGTGTGTGTGTGTGTGTGCGTGCATGAGTTTCAGTTCATGTTCAGTTTCATACAGTTCAGATTTAGAGAGAATGAAGAAATGAGCTGGACTTCATGCACCAGTTTGGGACAGAAGACAGAAGGTCTCACTGACTCTTAGCTTTGGATAGAATGAGAAAGAAAGGCACGACCTCAGTTCCTCAGGTCTCGTTTTATTTGCGTTATTCTGATTGATGGTGTTTATGGAGGTTTTGCGTAAATACGTGTTTCTAAAGTGAGATGTGTAAAGCCGTGCCAGGGTGGGACGCCCAAGTGAGTTATTTCTGAATGCCATTTGGCTGGAGAGACTGGCCCTGAGGTTGGGATGTATAATTAAGGAGCTACAGTCTGCTAGTGGACCGGGCGAAAGTTTCAGCAGCACATGGTTCAGGGGAGAAACCTTGCATTTTTTTGGAAAGGTCTACACTGAAAAGCATTTCTTGTCGTTATAGAATATTGTGTATAGAGATTTGTATAGAAAGTCCTGCTGGCTAAATATGGACATCATGTGAACGACTTTATGTTCAGACGAAATGCAGATAAAAAGCTGTAAATTTAACTTGAAGCAAGTCTTTTTTATTTCCCTCACGTTACTGAATGTTAATGTTAAGTTGCGCTAAGGCTATAGTTTTAGCTATGGAGGAACATTAGCATTAGGATTAACATTTAAACTTTAATTGGCTTAGAAATCATAACTCATGCTAATACTGGCGCATGTATGCGTATGGGAGTTTTTCCTTCACCACAGTCTCCATCGGCTCGTTCACCAGGGACAAACTTACACTTATAAAGAACATCTTGATTTTTTATCACCACAGTATCTGTGTAAAGCTGCTCTGAGACGATTTTCATTATTAAAAGCGCAATACAAATAAACCTGAATTGAATTGAATTGAATGTATGCTAATATTTAAATAAGGCATCTTATAAGGCATATCTGTGACATTGTATTTGTACGTTTTAATGACTATGTGGTGTTTCATTATTTTAAATTGTTGTTAACTGTTTTGTCTTTTTATAGTATGGAAGGTGTAATTGTCATGTGAGGTGCCATTAAATAAAATGTATTATTATTATTTATTTACATTTCTTTTATTATTAATATTTGCTGTTCTTCCCTAACACTACAGAAGTTTTAAATCATTTTAAATAATAATAATAATATATTTTATTTATTTGCACCTTACATTCAGTTAAAACACAAAGCACATGAGCTTCGAGAGCAGAAGAACATCGCTGGACGATGAAGTGAGATCAGGAAGACCTTCAACGAGCTCAACCACCAAAAATTGTTTGGCAACTTGTGCATGATGATCGTCGAAGTCTTGAAACTTTACTCGAAAGTAAACAGGTCGAGTCTTGAAACGTTTTGATATCACCTCGTATCACTGATTTCCAGACGATGATTTTACAATCAATAAACAGACACTGAATTTATTCAGAAAAGAAATCTGACAAACATTGAGGAAATCACCTCTTTTGAGCAGTCTGAAGGATATCGATGTAACATCTGTGTGCTATTGGAGGAGGAGATGTTTCTCAAGAGACTATGAGGATGATGATGAAAGAAATCAACCCTGATGATCTAACACTAGATTTTGAAGATTTGAAGGTGGCACTAAAATGATGTCGTAGCAAACAGTAAAAACGAATACGAGTAAGAACGACACCCGAGACACCAAGTTCAACTAATCATTATGTTCTGGCAAGTTCGGTTCTTGAAACACACATGTGGATGTGATTAGTGTAGCAGGATGAGTTGTGTGAGATTACTGTGTGTCCATGTGGTGCTTTAAAAGGCTTTTATACGCCACATTGATACAAGAAACCACAATAGTTTTGTCGATGGCACTGTACACTGGCCCGTGAGTGCAGTGCAGACTGCGGGATAATAAAAGACTGGTTGTAGTTCCTTTGGTCTTATTTACTAGTGTTGAACAGTAATGAAGTAAATGTAATGCGTTTATGTACTTAAACAGCTTTTTCTCTTTTTTTTTTTCATTCAGGGAGATTTTTATTTTTGCAGAATAAATAAATGCTCATTTGTAGGTAACAGGGTAACGTAGGAAAGCAGGAAGTGACGTCACTGAAGTCTTATTGTATGAAAAGTCTGAACTGCACTTTCCACAGAAAAACATTATGAGATCTGGAGATAAGGTTCTTTTATTTTGCCAACTTTTAGGGCGGATGGAATTTTCCTGATGGTGTATTTTAGTACTCTGAGGAAACAAGGCTTGGAAGAGGAACTGTGTGTGTGTGTGTGTGTGTGTGAGACACAGGTGCTACTTGGCGAGTGCTGGATGTTTGTGCAGCGATTCCTTTCAGGACAGGAAGAAAAGTCAAAGCCTCCCTGTTTAACGTTCTCATGTCAGTGTGAAAGTACACAAACCTGCAGCGGAAGTTTCCACACAGAGTTCTCAAACAGAGACCATACACACACACACACACACACACACACACACACACACACACACACACACACACGCACGCACAGACGGAGCAAAGAAATGAGCTAAAACCACTTCAGCACAGACACAGAGGATGTTTATTAAGCAACAGCACAGCAGGTATTTTTGTGAAAAGACACGAGTGTATTGTAGAGGAATAAATAAAAATCCATTCAAGTAAAAAATGTCTGAAAGACCTTACACAATGGGGTTTTCTTCTCAGAACGTCCTGCAGTGTGGCTGCAAAAGTACAATATACAAATACGAGGTGGTATCAAAAAGTTTAAAGACTCGCTCTGGTTACAAGAAAGCACTTTATTTATCTAATTTATCTAAGTCTCTTTGCACAGCGATACGGAGCTCCCAGTAGCACCAGTTGCACGGCTCCCGATGTGCACGGGATGATGATGTCTTTTCACACACTGACTTATGAAGGTCGGTGCTCCCTGTGACTGTGCGTGCAGCTTCGTGCTGCCACCTGTTAGCGTGTTACAAAACTACCTACCTCATATCATCTTTATGCAGAGCCTCTGCACTATCCTTATCACCATCGTCCTTTTCATAGGTTAAGCTCCGCCCCCCAGATGTATATATCTTCTAGCATGTTCCTGCCTCCACCACCAGGTTCCTGCAGTTGTCTCCGTCCATCTAAAAGTCATGCTCCCTGTTTTCCTGTAGAGGAGAAGTATGCACACATCATCATGCTACCACCACCAGGCTTCACAGTGTTGGATTCTGCCAAACTTAGTGCTTTGTTCTCGAGGTCCCACAGTTGATTTTTGTTCTCATCCGACCTTGAAATATGTTCTCCATATTCTCCATGTTTGCTTGAGTTTCCATCATTTTACTTCACAAACTTTCAGCAAAAGGTAGATATGTACCCGGAACTTTAATCTCAGAGCATGTATGCTAATAACATTAGCCTTGTTTTGTATAGTTAGAATTACATCCTACAGTATCTACTGTAACTGTTGTGACCACCACGGTGCTTTGAAGTTTTTATTGTTGCTTTTATGCAAGAAGATCTCAAACCATTTATTTATATACATTTTCCGAGTTTTCTCTAGCGATACCCCCAAGCCAACAGAACGAGATTAGCATGATGGATCACACATACCGACTGTGTAACCAGATACGGAGCTCTGAAGTGTTGTGTCTGAGACCATGAACCCTCAATCAGGCCCTGTAACCATGGAGACGCTGACATATTGTTTATGTGTCGAGCTAAACACTCCCCTCGCCCAACACCCCCCCCGCCCCTTTCCATGGGGAATTTCTTCTCACTCGTGACCTTTGACCTTCGTCTAAACTGTGTTTGACAAAACCACGTTGTTCCTCTGGACTGGGTTGAGATGTTTAAATTGATCTGATGGATGTTAAAGAGCAGGGTTTTCACATTCATACACGAAAAGAAATGATGTTTTTAAATATAAAAAAAAATCTCATTTATTTTAAATAAATAAATATTAATAAATGTAATTAAATATTTCATACAAACAGCTTCATGTTGAAATAAATAAATAAATAAATAAATACAAACAACATAAAAATATTCTGGTCACATTTGTTTTTTTCTATTCTGTTGAATATATTTCATTTGTTTATATTTATTTCATATTTATAATATTTATTAATATATTTGCTATTAAAAGAAGAGTGAAGAAAAAATGCAAACATGCCTAACAAAAAAAATCTTAATAAAATACAATTATAAATTTAACATTAAAATGTAAACATTATATTCAAAATCAAATTTATTTTCATTTATTTACTTATTACTTATTTTTTCGAATGTATTTAAATGTCATGATGCCTTGTATTATTAGAACATAATTATTATTGTATTTTTGATCACATTTAATATAAATGCATGCAGTTTCTATATATTTATATAAAGACTATATAAAGAAACGAGCAGAATGTTGAACACGTGTGTGGAGTTGAGCGTGAGTGCGTCAGACGTGTCGTATTTGATGGAGAATGCTGAAGATAAGACGTTATTAAAACAATTCGGTAAGATAAATGTTTTCATTTCCCTGCTTCAAGTGTTCCTGATGTGCAGTGTGTGTGTGTGTGTGTGTGTGTGTGTGTGTGTGTGTGAGTGTGTGTCAGAGGTGGGTAGAGTAGCCAAAAAGTGTACTCAAGTAAAAGTACTGTTACTTCACAATACTATGACTCAAGTAAAAGTAAAAAGCAGACATCCAAATAATTACTACTAAATAAAAGTACTTGGTGAAAAAACTACTCAAGTACTGAGTAACTGTTGAGTAACGTCTGATTTATTTTTAACACAACAATTAGACAGACAAAAATACATTACAATTAATTACAAAATAGCTTAAATTAAAATAATTCAGGTAAATTCAAGTATTTAATAACTAAAATAACTAAAATAATAATAAATAAAAAATAAATACGCACAAGTAACACACATTTCCAAACCTTTATACTTTTTTTTCCTTTATTATCATACTGTGTGTGTGTGTGTGTGTGTGTGTGTGTGTGTGTGTGTGTGTGTGTGTGAATATAGAGATTTTTAGTCTGTATAAATCACAGAGCTGGGTTTTCCTCCTCGTGTGTGTCTGCATTGCTGACGGTTGATTCTGACGTGTGTGTGTGTGTGTGTGTGTTGATCACTAACTCGTCCCGCCTCTGAGATTGAGTATAGTAACGTGACGAGCTGCACAACTACGTTTGATTGGTGAAACACAGTCACGTGGTAGAGGCTTAGCGGAAGTTTCTCTCTCTGTCAAAATAAAACATTAAATTGATGCGTAGAATAACAAAGAGGTCAAAAGAAAAGTAACGAGCTCATTGTAGCCTAATGTAGCGGAGTAAGAGTACAGTTTCTTCTTCACAAATCTACCCAAGTAAAAGTAAAAGTATAGTGATTTTAGAACTACTACTAGAAGTATCATTTTTTCAAAAACTTACTCAAGTAACTGTAACGGAGTAAATGTAACTCGTTACTTCACACCTCTGGCGCGCGCGCGTGTGCGCGTGTGAGCGCGCGCGCGTGTTATAATGAGGATATTATTGCGCTTGTGTGAAGAGTGTCGGTGTTATTTATATGATGCAGCAGTTCAGTAAACCCATTACTTCCTGAGGAAGGCTTGTGGTTTTGGCTTGTTGAAGGTGAAGAGTGGAGACACTTTTTTGAGGGACACATGCATGTTCCTTTAGTTTCTCTATATATCAAACTCACTAATGCAACAGGATGAAGATCGACTTTGACTAAACTCATGTATAAATGTCCAGATTTTTTTTTTTTTATGAACAATTCCTCCCACAGCATGAAGAACAGCTTTCCACACTCTCAGCATTCAGACACTTCGTTTCTGTTTTAGCTGAAATACTTGGTAAACCTGGCAGTAGATGTTCTTCACTAGTTGGAGATTTTCTTCTTCATCCCAGAGCAGGTCAATAGGATTTGGTTGCAGTGACTGGGCAGGACGTTCCCTGAGAGAGAAACACTCCAGACAATTCGAATTCAGTTCCAATGAGACGGGAGCCATGTTGGTTTACTTTCACTTTCTAGAACCTTCCCTGCTCCAAAACAACCCCAAACCTCCATCAAGCTTCCACCACCCATGTGTGCCTTACACAAGTTCTTCTGTTAGAGAACTTTCTTCTGATTGGTCAGAAGATTGTTACGTATTCTCCAGAACAACAACTCTATAAGATACTAATAGTGTTATTAAAGTTACAGAGTAAAACTACTAGACAAGATCACACTAGTGCAAGGCCACACACACACACACACACACACACACAGTTCCTATTCCAAGACTTGTTACGGGAAAAGAATCCGTCTATCATCACAACAGGAAGAACAGGTGGCTTGTGTCTTTCATTTCTCTGACAAGTTCACACATGTTTGGTTCCCACTCAGCCAACCCCTTTTTACACACACACACACACACACACACACACACACACACACACACACACACACACACAGCATGGTTCTGGTCTAACCCACAGAGTGATAGCTGACCTGAACTCCTGATATTAATTTGTGTGTGTGTGTGTGTGTGTGTGTGTGTGTGTGTGTGTGTGTGTGTGTGAGAGAAGAGCTGAGAGGACCAGAGCCCTGGAGGTTGAACCCAAAATCTAAACTCACAATAATGAAGATTAAATACACCATCTCCTTGATCTTCATCGTGGCTGTGGTGATCATCGAGAAGGAGAACAACATCATCTCCAAGTAAGACAAACATCTCAACATTTCCAAATACATAAATCACACTTTCAGCGTGGATCTTTATGTAACCAGACCGTGCATGTGTAGATGCTAGAGATAAAGGTTCAGACTGGGTGAGAAGATCTCAGGTCATAGGAATGCATTATTCAGGACCATGAAGATCAGGTTGAGGTTTGAGGCCTGCAGCAGGACTAAGATTAGACTCATAAACGAATTTTCATTAAGAAGGGCTTTGAGGGGTCAGGAGATATCGCAGAACATACAGACCACAGTCCAAATAAAAAAATACATGAACCTGAGAAGCTGTTTGAGCAATTGTGTGCAGAACTGTATGAGGAACTCTGTGAGAAACTGTATGAGAAACTGTGTGGAGTTGTGTGAGAAACAGTCTGAGAAGCTGTGTATGGAGCTGTGTGTAACTGTATGAGGAACTGTGTGAGGAACTGTGAGAGAAGCTGTGTGAGGAAATGTGTGAGGAGCTGTGTGAGGAACTGTATGAGGAACTGTGTGAGGAGCAGTTTAAAACTGTGAAAAGAACTGTATGAGCATGTGTTGGAGTAAAATTGAGACAGTAATGCCTGCAGTGTTTCAGCTTCATTGTTTTTGCTCTGAGGTTGTTAATGATTAATCGACTGTATCTAACATCTTGTCGTTTTGTTTTGGAAGGGTTTCGGATAAACTGGCTCTGAAGCAGACGCCTCAGACTCCCCTCCCCTCGTCTATCCGCCAGAATGGCTCCAGTGTCCCAGTCCTGTCTGAGCTCGATTTCTCGTCCTACCTGGAAGTAAAATGGCGTCTGGAGAACATCACGAGTGAGCCGAGCGAAGGCAGGAAACACATCCTCCTACTGGCCACAACGCGAACAGGGTCCTCATTTGTGGGCGAGTTCTTTAACCAGCACGGCTCCAACATGTTCTACCTGTTCGAGCCCCTTTGGCACGTGGAACGCATGCTAACTCTGGAGGGTGGTCGGACCAATGGTACGGCTTTGACGCAGACTTATCGTGATGTTCTCCGCCAGCTCTTCCTGTGCGACTTCTCAATGCTGGAGACTTTCATCGAGCCACCGCCGAAGGATCACGTGACCACGAGACTGTTCCGGCGCGGGTCTAGCCAGTCTCTGTGTAACGATCCCGTCTGCACGCCGTTTGTTAAGAAGGGCTACGAGCCTTACCATTGCCATAACCGGCGTTGCGCTGCACTGAACCTCACGCTAGCATCCCTGTCCTGTCTGGAGAAAGAAAACCATGCAATAAAGTCCGTACGAGTACGCCAACTAGAGACTCTACGATCATTAGCAGAAGATCCAAGACTTGATTTGAAAGTTATTCAGCTGGTCCGGGACCCTCGGGCCATGTTAGCATCCCGCATGGTGGCCTTCGCGAACAAATACGAGCACTGGAAGAGGTGGATTATGGATGGAGACATTCCAGAGGACGACAACGAAGTCAGGAAACTTAAAGGAAACTGCGAGAACATCCGCGTGTCTGCTGAAGTGGGTCTCAGACAGCCCCCGTGGTTGCGTGGACGGTACATGCTAGTGCGTTATGAGGACATCGCCATGTTCCCCATGCTTAAAGCAGCTGAGATGTACCGATTCACCGGCATTCCGTTCACTCCGCAGGTGAAAGACTGGATCTTGAGAAACACGCAAGCATCCGATAAGGCAAGCGGAGTCTATTCCACCCAGAAGAATTCATCCCAGCAAGTGGAAAAATGGAGGTTCAATATGCCCTTTAAACTTGCGCAGATGGTTCAGAAACTTTGCAGACCCACCATGAGTTTGTTTGGGTACACATTCGCAGAAAGCGAAGAGATGCTGACCGACAGATCCATCAGCTTGATTGAAGAAAGGACTTTCTTATGATCACAGAACTTTTTTTTTACACAGAACATTGACATTCTTTATAGAAAAGTTTTTAATTCTATTTATTATGGAGATGATTATAGTTTAAAAACATCCGAAACATCACCTTCACGAACATCAAGGAGACATGAGGAGAAATCAATTTCATGATCGTGTGCCTACAACATTTTCTACTCCATTTTCGCTGTCCGTGATGAAATTGCAGAATGCACGTGGGTCAGAACGTCACGTTACACCATTAGCCTGGACACTTTTTGCTACCCCCTCGTATCATGCGTTTCAGGTTTCTCCTCAACTACGAATTCTGCTTTTACTCTAAAGACCTAAGACATTTTTTGGAATACCAGGAAACAGCACTTAAAAACCAAAAAACAACCAAAAACACAAACGCTATTCCTGCAGTGTCGGTGTTTGCTAATATTCAGGATCCAGAGTATTATCCAAAATTTCCACGGACTAACTGCTGTTGGAATGCTGACGCAGACGTTTCTTTGATGTTATTAAGAATGCTAGCTGGCTCGGGCAGCAGATAGATTAGACCAGGTTCATAAATTAGCTAGCATAACAGATTCTTACGCATCGGATTTTCTAGCTATGAAGCTAATCATGTTGTTTTTTATGTCAGTTGGTTACGAGTGATTGAGCCAGATTTCTCCACGTCATTTTTGTAATCAGAGCAGTAGAATACGTAGCTGAATGTTTTCTGTTCGCTTTCATGCTAGGTTTGTTTGAAAGCTTGAAGCTGCCTGTTTTTTCTGCTTCTCCACACGTTTGCTATGCTGTAAGTGTCTGTATTTGGAGGGAATTCACACTCAGCGTATTTGTATGTGTGTGTGTGTGTGTGTGTGTGTGTGTGTGTGTGTGTGTGTGTGTGTGTACTATGTGTATTAGGGCATTCCTTCTGCAGCTGGCTTGCAGAAAGGTGTGAATTCAGAGAGGTTTTGGCTGTAGACAAGTTCTGTCAACACTTCTAATTGACGTTAACGTGCGAAAATGTCGGCGCCCATACACCGTGGCGTGTTCCAATTTTGTTTTTAATGTACGACATGTCGACTTGCCTTCGTCCTGTGTGTGGTGTTTACGAAACACGTCAACGTGGTGGAAGCAAAAAAAAGATCAACGAATCAGCTAACTAGCTGCTTTACAATCTGAAAAAAGCTAGCTGTCTTTCCCACGATCTAGATGAGGACTTAGCTGGGGCCTAAGTGTGCTAACAAGCTACTGAGCAAACGCACTAGCACAGTTTTAGCTTTTAATTACACATAGAAAGCTGTAGTAATGAAACATGATAATCAGCTGATTCACTTGTTTTCTACATTATGCTAGCTGCTATTTTAATGATTGAATTTGCTAGTTAAATTACTAGCATGTTAACTAGCTAGCAGATGTCAATTGCAGGTAAAGGAGTGAAGCAGTAAACCTTGCTAAACAGCTTATTATGGATAGAGGTTTTAAAACAGCCGATCTTTCAGCTAATCATTTGAATCACCAGCTGTCAAAGATTGCTAGATATTTTGGTATTTAGCTAGCATAAACTTAGCAACCCATCAGCAAAAAAACTGGTGTATTAATCAGCTTCAGTTTCTTAAAACAGATTATCATCTGGTTTACAAAGCTAGATATGGTTATCTTATGGTTATTAGTTGGCTAGCAAGCTAGCATTCTAATCAGCTAGCACAGTTTTAGCTGTCTAACACCTGTGTATTACAGATAGAGGAGTTTGCTAATTAGCTAGTGTTCTCTAGTTACAGGTTCTGAAGTAGCTAGTATGCTAGTTCTAATGCTAATCACCATGTTGGGTTACTCACAAGCTAGCTTGCTAACTCTTTCATAGCATAAAACATATCCCTTTATTTGAGTAACACTTTAGATTATTAACAAGCTAAAGTGCTAGGTTTGTTTGTTTACCAGCAAGTTAGCATACCTGATAGCTACCGGTAGTTCATTTATATATAAAGAAGCAGTATTGAGGATTGAAACATGCTAATTAGATGATCACTATGCTAGCCCTTTATCGAATTCAACAGTGATGTGTTAAATGCTGGATTGGAACACAGCCTGGTGGTTTTATTTATAATAAAAGAAAAAAGAAAATGACATTTTTCTGATTTCTTTTTTTGCACCTGAAATTGTGCTTTTATATGTGGAATTTATTTATTTTGACTTTTTGAAAAATATATAAAGCAAAACATTGAAATGTGATCGTTTGTCTTCTTTGTTGTCATTGTAGCTGCCTAGCTAATATGGCTAACCTGACAAGAATTCTTTGCACTACTAATGATAATTATTTGACATAAGTCAAACATAAGTTGGAATTACAAAATTTTAGAAAAATGTTTTTCATCCAAAACACACCCACCTGTCTCCGTCCAAAACACACCCACCTGTCTCTGTCCGAAACACACCCACCTGTCTCTGTCCGAAACACTCCCACCTGTCTCAGACAAAAACACTCTCACCTGTCTCCTTCCAAAACAAAGACACACCCACCTGTCTTCACTGTTTTAAATAAATGAAAGCCCAAAGGCTAGATTACAGGGTGTAATGAAATGTGCACGGTCTGATCATGCCAAACAAACTTTTCCATAATTAGTTACGAGACATGAGACAGTTTTATACATCTGTCTCTAATGTCTCTAATGTTTACTCAGCAGTTTAATCCAGGACGGAACAAACCATCTGTAAGTTTTAGGTTTTATTGCTATTTTTTTATTGCTGAGTCTTCAGCTAAATGACTAGCGGTGTATAAGTCTCAGAGTCTTCCCTGTAATCCAGTCTGTATTTATTTTTCCTTTTCATTAACACATCATTTTTTATAACCCGTCCCCTGCAGCAGCATGACTGTAGCAGCGTGTGTGCGGCAGGAAGCAGTAAACGCCACAGAGCTCCAAATCAGACACACACTCACTTCAGAGCCTTTCATTTCAAGCCCCAATAATCATAATGTCTGGTTTAAACACTTGAGGTTGAAGGACCTGTGCCAGGCCATAAAGCGTCAAAGTGGAAAGTGGAGTTCAGCAGGTGTTGATCAGATGCGAGAGAAGTGATGGGAGGGAATCAGGGAGGGAATCAGGGAGTTTCAGATGCAAGTGTTTATTAAGATCCAGATTAGGAATCAGACCAAACCCTACAGTGGCACCGCCGCTGATCCAAAACACTCATATTGTGCTTTGTGTTTTGGAAAAAGTGTTGCAGCTTCAAAGACAGAAGGTTCTTCAGCTGTTGATCTCACAGTCCCATGCATACACTTTATTAACAAAGGTTTGTGGACACCTGACTGGTAAAATTGTTATGTCCTTTCGAACATTCAATTTCACATTTAGTCCCAATTTGCTGTTATAGTAACCTCCACTCTTCTGGGAAGATGGTTCACTAGATTTTGGAGTGTGCTTGTGGAGACCTGTGGAGCTGTTCATGTTAAACAGCTCTAAAGCAGGAGATCTTTCATTTCAACCTATGAAAAACATCTTCATGGAGTGCACAATCTAATGCTGGAACATTGTGTGCCTCTTTTTTTTTTTTTTTAGGGAAAGTTTGGGAAAGAACCACATATTGGTGGAAAAGTCAGGTGTCCCAATGTGTTTGACCGTTCAGTGTATTCGATGCCTTCATTGGATAATTTACACGATCTTCTCTGCCTGCTCTTCCAGCTGGCTAACATGAGATTAGGATTTCCAAGGAAAAGCATTTGCACAGAAGTTTATGAAATATTTGTGGTATGTTCACCACATTTGTTGTTTCTAGTCAGATATTTTACTTTAACTGCAATTTTCTGCTAAAAATGGAGTGATTTTCTTCATGCCTCTTTTCCTTCTATGGAAGCCTGTTCATAAGATAACATCTCAGGTAGCAACACCATGTGGAAAGCTTGTACCCCTTAAGAGAAACCATTGGAGGCTCTAGTCTCATAGATCCTGGACCTTGTCAAACTTCTTGCCTCCAAACTCTTTCTCTCTCCATCCTGCCCAGTGAACCCTCTCCTGAGGCACTCCATTGTTTACCATAGCTGTGGCTTTGCTATTTGCAGCAGCTGAGACAAGACCAAGGCAGTAATTTACCTCGAGCTCCCTCTCATATGTGGTGGAGAAGCGTTAACCTCAGCCGACCACACCCAAACACACGCACAAACATACAAGCACACACACACACACACACACACACACACACACACACACACACACACACACACATCTACACGCATATCTACACATGCATAGGGGCATCAGGAAACTGGAAGCAGATGCACTTAGTGACTTTTTCGGTCTCATATAAAATTTAGTTTCTGCTTTTAACCTTTATCAGTAATCTGAGGAATGTTTGGATAGAAGAAATATAACAGAAGCTTCCGGGCCATTCCACACCGCACATTCACACCGACAAGTAATGATCAACAGTTCTAAGTTCATCCATGAGCGTATTTTCGACGTGAAAATTAAGGTTTCCTCACTGATAGGCAAATGTTTTGTAAAGCTGAAAAACAAATGACCAAAAGAAATGAGTGGCTCAAATGGTTCCTTGGACCAGAAACAATAGAATTTACATTCAAAGGTTTTTTTAATTTTTGGCTCATATCTTCAGTTCTACAGCTAGTGCCTCTCATTGACCTCTCATTAAATGTGTAGAGAGACCTTTTAAAGAAAAATAAAGCTTAAAAGAAAAACAAGATCATCGATGCTTCTGGTAATATGTTGCTTTTGTAAGCGAGTTTGACAATTTGTGACGTCTAGATGACTGGGTCAGAGCATCTCCAAAACTGCAGCTCTTTTGGGCTGTTCCTGGTCTGCAGTGGTCAGAATTTATCAAAAGTGCTCCAAAGAAGAAACAGTGGTGAACCGGCAACAGGGTCGTGGGGGACAAGGATCAGTGATGCACGTGAGCAGAGAAGGCTGTCCGTGTGGTCTGATCCAACAGACGAGCTCCTGTAGATCAAACTGCTGAAGAAGTTAATGCTGTTGATGTTCGATGGGTCACGACTGTTTAAGCAGCAAAAGGGGTATTTTTTTCTGACGCACAAGTCAGTATACACAAAGCAGCACTTTTTAGTTGATTAGAATCAGCACACTTGAGCGCAACATATTTTGGTCTTAACAAGTGTTTTGTCAGGGGTAATAAATGCGTCAAACAGAACAGAATTAAAGTGGTGGCTTGGACAGAGGGTCCTGAGGCGGTCATTCATGAATTACATGCTATTTTTAGCAACTGTGTATTGCAGGTACCTCCATGGACCTGCCTGACTTTTTCTTTGACACCAACACCCAGTATCCTTTACTTAGTTTATTTCATTACTTGGGAGTGTAACCTTATTGTTTTATTTGTTGCTATTGCTAGTAATTGGCCAAGATTGTAAGCATACATGGCAGAAGTGGCAAAAGTCCACACATCCTTCACTTAAGTAGAAGTGCAGATACCGATGTTTTAAAAGACTCTGGTAAAAGTTGAAGTACTGACAAATTTCTTTACTCAAGTTAAAGTAAAGAGGTTTGGGCTCTGACATGTTCTTTAGTAAAAAGTGGTCATAATTACTACCTGTTTTCACGCTGGTAACTGAACCTCATATTAATATTAGGACTGTCAATCGATTAAAATATTTAATCAGCCCTAGAGGGTTAATTGTGTGCATCATGTCGGATTTTGGTGCTGATTTGAGACTCGGCGCATCAGAAAAACATAGTGGCGGGCCGTGTTTTTGGTACCTAGGCCTTTAGTGGGGACGTACCCAACCTAATCCACCTCTTAATACCGCCACCATCATATCACAATTATATAAACCATCAATACAATACAAAAACTCAATATAACAACACGTGGCATTACAGAGAGAGAGAGAGAGACATTTCACATATGGGGGTGAAAACCATTTTACTAAAGCATGAAAGTTAAGACTCCAAACCTCTACAACCACAACTGTGCACCTACAACATCTGGAGCAGTTCACAATCAATATTTGTCTAATAACATGACAAAAACATTAAAATGTAAATACAAGATACAGCCTATCCATCAGAGATGCAGACTCATAACGTGCAGCACCCCTCAGAGGCTGTAATCCAGTGGTACTACTCGTATTCACTGGTCTGGAAGTGGAGATCAAACCCTTTTCCAGGCTGAGACAGGCTAGCTAGCTTCAGGGTTGGCCGACCTCCTCACCATGTCTAGCTTTTCTTCAAAATGCATTTTTATGTCCAAAACCAAATACATTTCACTTCCTCCGTAGGTATAAAAAAGTCTAACTCAGATGTATTAACGTGTGCAGAGCTACACACATGTTTTACCAGTCAAACTTGGCTGCAACAGTTTCCCTCTGACCAACCAATCAGAGGATGGAAAAATGCTGACGCTATTCTGGGCCAGCTAGCTGCCCTGTGAGGAGAATCTGAAATCTGATTGGTTAAAGAAACAGACCTGTTGGTAATATTCTCTATGGTTAAAAGTCAAGCAGTACTGACTCTGAAGGCTCTGGGCAGATTAGAGTGAGATGGCAGCACATAAAGGCTGAAATCTGATTGGATAAAAAACATACACATACACGTACTGAAAGCAATGCAGCCGAGAAAAACGCTACGAAATGAAGAGAATAAACTGTTGGGAATAAATTAATACAATTTCATGAAACAAATATTAGAATTTAGGTTGTTAATGTAGGTCAGTGCTTCGGATAGTGTTTAGGCAGCAGAGAAGACTTTGCTGGCCCTTACTTCCCAACACTGGTAAAACAAATGTTTACTGATTAAAAATGGATTTTCGGTGAAGTTTGTTTTTTAATGCTGTTAAAATTAATTTGCGTTAACACGTTATTAACGCGTACATTTTGACAACCCTAAATAATGTGTTATCTAATGAATGTATTCAGGCTGAACATTCAATTCAATTCAATTCATGTTTATTTGTATAGCGCTTTTAACAATGAACATTGTCTCAGAGCAGCTTTACCCAGATAATGTGGTGATACAAATGAAGATGTTCTTTATAAGTTTAAGTTTGTCCCTGATGAACAAGCCGGTGGAGACTGTGGCAAGGAAAAACTCCACGAGATGGCATAAGGAAGAAACCTGGAGAGATACAGATAAACGATGTTGCGGGGTGCAGTGATGATGAGCAGAAGCAAACTGTAGTCATGAGTCAGTGTAGCAGACTGTTGACATTAACTACAGTCCAAACCCATCCTCAAAGCTCCCGTTCTTACTCTGAAATTTCAAGGAACCTCCCAAGGCATTCATGAGAAACCGTCCCCTGCTGCACAGAGTGGCCTCCAATCGAAGAGAACACTATCCAGAGGCAGGCCTAGACGAAGTGGGAAGAGGAGCAGGAACAGTGGTCACTGGAACCTTAGGAGCATGTTTATCTTGAGAGAGAGAGAGAGAGAGGGAGAGAGAGAGGGAGAGAAGAAGGGTGACAGAAAGAAAAGGATATGGATTATTGTGTGTCCTAATTGTTGTATCAAAGTTAAGGACACTGTGCAGTTGGGACTCCTGCAAGACTCGCTATAGCAGCATCCACCATATAGAACACAAGCAGAGAAAAGATGATAATGATCAGGTCATCAGGAATGAGTCTGTTCTCAGTCATGTTTCCATCACTGACTCCCTCTGTCTCACCCACGTTAACCCCAGACTTCTTACTGCCTTCTGCTTGCTCATAGTGAGTTTCAGAAACTAGTCTACATCTGTGGTGTGTGAGAGACAGGAAGTGACAGGAAAAAGGTTGATGTGCTGAAAACGACGTAGTGAGAAGAAACAAATATCCACAACACCAAATAGATTAAAACTAAAGTAACGAGTCTGTTTTAAAAATGTAAGAACTAGAAAGTACAGATATTTGTGTAAAAATTTAATGAGTGAAAGCAAAAAATTGTCCAAAAAATAAATAGTGAAGTAAAATGATCTACTCAAGTACAGTAATGAAGAATTTGTTCTTCGTTACTTCCCCTCTCTGGTACATGGTTTGTACAAAGTCAAACACACGGCACGCTACACTAGAGAAAGAGCTATAAATGATGCCAGCCTTTTGCCACATGTTAGCATGAATGTGGGTTCAGCTGTGGAATAAAATTAGTTCAGCTCTAAAAGCTACACAAACATGATTCAGATTATGGGTCTAAATATGCCTCTGATATACCCAACCACTCCGCTAATCATATCTTCAGGTCTGCTACATGTCCTGCCTGAGATAATTCCTCGTTCAGGCACAGTCATGGTGACGGTGTTCTTGGCAGCCAGATGTGGATGAGTTCATCGCCTTTACCCCGCAGTGGTATGTGGAGCAGATGAGTGGGTCTGCAACGGGACGTCGCTGCTATCTGGGGAACATTACAGTGATGATTACAGGATGTTAGTAACGCTTATAGAAATTCTTAGATGGCTGCAATGTCTGGACAAAAATAGATTAAATTCGAAAGCATTTTGACTGGACAAATTCGGATGCGGACATAATTATGGACTAAAGCGCAGTACAGGAAGTTTGTGAGGGTTATGTACCCAGGGGGTAGAGTTTATCTCAAAGAAAGGCACTAAACATTTTATAGTGTACGTATATAGTGTATTTTATATATGTACATATAAAAGTTATTTTTATATAGACTGGTATCACTTCTCTCTTTTCTTTTTAAATCTCTGTTTTTAACCAACTGTTTGTTTATCTCTCACAGAACAACCTCCATGATCCAAACCAGTCTGGCTTCAAAGCGACACATTCCACAGAGACGGCCCTTTTGGCTGTCACTGAGAAATTAAATGCTGCTCGATCAGCCAAGCTGTCATCTGTCCTCATGCTCCTCGACTCTTTCAGCACAATTCAACACAATCAACCACAAGACTCTCTTTTCTACCCTCAGGAGCCTCGATATCCATGGAGCAGCTTGGGAATGTTTTGCTTCCTTCCTGGGAGGTTGCTCATACCAGGTGACAGGGAGAGGGTCCACATCTTCCCCAATGCAGACTCTCCACTGGTGTCTCAAAAGGCTCAGTACTTGGTCCCCTCATTTTCTCCCTCTATACCAACTCTCTTAGTGAAGTCATATCCTCACATCGGTTTTCTTACCACTGCTATGCTGATGACACTCAACTCAGCTTTTCCCTTTTCACAGCACTAATGTTTTTGAAATGTTTTTACAAAACACTAAATGGTTTATCTCCCATGTATTTCTTCAGTCTTTTAAAATGCTACAATCTATCACGCTTCTTCAGATCTCAAAAATCTGGGCTTCTAGTAGTCCCTAGAATAGCAAAGTTTACTAAAGGTGGTAGAAAATTCTCACATTTAGCTCCTAAACTCTGGAACAGTCTTCCTGACAGTGTTCGGGGCTCAGACACACTCTCCCAGTTTAAGTGCAGATCAAAGACGTATCTTTTTAGCGAGTTCTACACATAACACACATCACATCATAACCTTGTGCTCCAGAACATCTGATCACATCACATTATCAACTTGTGCTGTTAATATCATGAACAGCAGCTACGCTAATTCCTCTCCACTGCTTCTCTTTCTCTCCCCATCCTGAGGCATCCTGAGGTTGCTCCAGCTCCAGTCACGTCCCACCTCATGAAGATTGTGGACCTTTAAAGAAGTAGATTACCACAAACATCCCGAACCATCTAGAGACGTACCAGCACCAATTGGATCCCACTTCATGTGGAGTTTGGACACTGGACCTCCTGGAGTGTTTAAAGGCTCTGGCATGGAGAAGATGGTGTTGGATCTGTGATGATCTCAGATGTTGAGCTATTTTATGAGTTGCTCAGTAGCTCCTAGTTTTATAACCACAATGACTGTAAAAGATTGTAGAAGGATCATCACTCATAATCACACACTCCAGTGCTCATGTTAGTTCTCACTCTCCAGTGTTCTGTAGTGTTTAAAGACTATAATCACACTCTTGATGTCACCCAAATGAGGATGAGGTTCTGCTTTTGAGTCTGGTTCCTCTCAAGGTTTCTTCCTCATGACATCTAAAGGAAGTTTTTGCTTCACCACAGTCTCCATGGTGCTCATCAGGGATTAAACACATCATTCACCTTCACTGTTAAATTCTGTAAAGCTGCTTTGAGACAATGTCTGTTGTGAAAAGCGCAATAGAAATAAACTTGACTTGACTTAAGCTTTTTTATTAAAAATATAAATAAATAAGTATAAAAGAAACACACATTTATTCTTAAAATGTATTTCTTTACAAATATAAAAAAGAATAATAAACTTCTAAAGTCTCAAATCAGCACCAAAACCTGCCATAATGCACATATCCGGCAATTAAAACCATCCGTGTGGAAACATAGCAAAAGTTCCGTTTGGTGTCCTGATGATTTACGTAATTTAAAACACCACAATTACTTTAAAACATTTACAAAAATATTTTGTCTCCAATCTCTATTTTGAGTTTGGTTCCACTAATAATAAACAAACATTTGCATAAAGCATCAATGTTAGTCCATGTGCATGTTGACGCCGGAGGAAGGCGGGGCGATCCGCAAGACTGTGGGTGAAAACGGAAGTAAATAAAGGAAGATCTGCTTGGTAAACTTTTGCCTGCCTCTTTCTTCCAGCGTGGAACCAGTGGAATATGTTACAGTATTATTTTAGGTACATTAAATAATAATGTGCAATTAAGGTGCGATTAATCACGAGTTAACTCGAGTAAAGTTTATTTCTATTGTGCTTTTCACAATGGATATTGTCTCAAAGCAGCTTTACAGAATTTAAGAATTAGGGTGAATTATGAGTTTATATACCATAATTCATGACAATCATGTGATTAATCGTGATTCAATGTTTTAAACGATTAGCAGCCTTTATATATAATTACATAGTAAATTAATTATATGAATATTTACATATGACATTAGCTTGAGGTATTTTTTTAAAAGATGGCGGTTTACAGGTAGAATGTATATATTACAGTAGGTGTGCTTACTTGCTTGATTCAATACTACTGAGTGCAATGTTATTAAGAATATGAAAAGTCACCTTGAACCTTTCTTTCTTTCTTTCTTTCTTTCTTTCTTTCTTTCTTTCTTTCTTTCTTTCTTTCTTTCTTTCTTTATTTATTTACATGAGCCATCATTATGAACCATCACCTTAAAACCTCAACATAAACCATCAGTATGTCACCACCGGCTTGTTAATCAGGGACAAACTTACACTTATAAAGAACATCTTATTCATTTTTATCACCACAGTATCAGTGTAAAGCTGCTCTGAGACAGTGTTCATTGTAAAAAAGCGCAACACAAATAAATATGAATTGTAATTGAATTGAATTGAACTGAATAATGTGAACCATCACCAATGATCCATTACCATAAACCATCTCAACATTTCATTCACGCTTTCTTCCGGCTTTCATAAGTTCTAAAAATGAACCAAGGGTCTGGAGAAGTTCCACCACATGTGGTGTGTGTGTGTGTGTGTGTGTGTGTGTGTGTGTGTGTGTGTGTGTAAATATAGAACATGTTAACCACTTCTTTCAACCTCATTTTTTTTGTCATCTCCACCCTTTACATGCCTACACACACACACACACACACACACACACACACACACACACACCATATAGTTTTATTTCTCTCTATTTTACAGCAAACAGCAGCGTACGTCTGGTTCATTTTGTGAGCTCTAATTGTTTGTTTTGTGTGTGTGTGTGTGTGTGTGTGTGTGTGTGTGTGTGTGTGTGTGTAGTGCTTTAGTTTTTTCTTTATCTTTATAAAAGTCTACTGAAGTGTTTTAATGTAACTTGTTAAAGGAATCGTAAAAAGTTGTCTGGAGTGTGTGTGTGTGTGTGTATGAGTGTGTGTATGAGTATGAGTGTGTGTATGAGTATGAGTGTGTGTGTGTGTGTGTGTGTGTGTGTGTGTGTGTGTGTGTGTATGTGTGTGTGTGTGTGAGTGTCTGTGTGCATGTGTGCATGTGTGCGTGTGTAAATATAGAGATTTTAGTCTGTATAAATCGCAGAGCTGGTTTTGTATATCACACACACCTCATGTTCATACTGATCAATTCAACTGATTGTATTACAGGGTCTTGCTGTAGTGGGAGTGGTCACACTTTATCACCAGTAGGTCACATGACTATTACACATCTGTATGAACAAAGTAAGTTTTTTTTGGACACACCCCCTTTTAAACCTCCTTTATATGGAATTGTTTTGGTATCTTTAAACTAAAACATTTCTGCTGCACAGATTATAGTAATAATCCCAAACAAATAAACAAACAAATAGATAAATAAACACATAAATAAAATAAACTTGGGTAAATATTGTACACACACAATCTGTACTAAAATAATACAGGGACTTTGACTTCAATCTGAAAAATCAAAGCGAGAAAAGAGAGGAAATCTTTCTTTCTTTCTTTCTTTCTTTCTTTCTTTCTTTCTTTCTTTCTTTCTGTCTTTCTTTTTAGATTTTTCTTACTTTCTTTCTTTTTGTCCTCTGAGTCCCTCCGGTGGCCCCAGTGCATGCTGGGTAAACCGGATCAGTCCACAGAGCTGTAAATAAGGGTGTCGACATAACGAGGGTGCAGAAATGATCATAAACATGTCATTAATAAAAAACAGAAACAGAGGAGATGAAAGCGAGCAGCTGCTCAGTGCTGAGTTCCAGTGTGTCATTTCCTCTGGGTTTAGTCTGAGAGCAGGAACATTTACCCAAACATCACTGAGTCCTGCCGGTCTGCACTCTCATTAACACAGGGGGCGATATTTACGGATTATCCATGCCTTTAAAGAGTTTGAGATGTCGCCAAGGCGATATGGGAGACATGGAAAAATAAAAATAGTGGGCTTTATTTTTTTCATCTTAGAGACATAGTTATATGTTGAGATAAAATGTGTTATAATGCTGTGGTTAAATCTCCTCTCATGTTTTTGTTTTTGGGCGGCAGCCTCGTCTCATTCCACCGTAATGTTTATATCTATAAGAAGGAGCCACCCAGAAACCCCTGAGCTTCCCCGAGCTTCCCCGAGCTGCCCTAAGCTGTCCCGAACTTCCCCGAGCTGCCTTGAGCTTCCCTAAGCTGCCCTGAGCTGTCCTGGGCTGTTCTGTGCTGTCCTGAGCTTCCCTGAGCTTTCCTATGTTGCACCGAGCTTACCCGAGTTGCACCAAGCTGCCCTGAGCTTCCCTGTCTCGAGCTTTCCTGAGCTGCCCTGAGCTTTTCCGAGCTGTCTCAGGCTTCCCCGAGTGGCCCTGAATTTTCCCCAAGCTTCCCTGAGTAGAGGCAGAAAAAACTGAAAAGGAACCCTGAGACTGAGCTTTCATTGATTCAGACCTTTAGGTGATGTTTCAGACGCTACACACACACACACACACACACACACACACACACACACACACACACACACACACACACACACCACACTGTAAACGCCTGGTGTTTTTAAAGTCTCCTTTTCCCCCATGACTCACCTTCTTCCTTTTTCTCTTTCTACAAATAAATGTCACTACTGATTTAGGCTTTCTCCCACACAGCTCCACCATCATTCTCTTCTCTTCTCTTCTCTCTTCTCTTCTCTTCTCTTCTCTTCTCTCTTTGTATCTCTTTTCTTTTTCTCTTCTCATCTCTTCTCTTAACTCTTCTTGTCTCGTCTTTTCTCTTTTATACTATTATCTTTTATGATCTCTTTTCTTCTCTTATCTCTTCTCTTCTCTTAACTCTTCTCATTTAATCTTCTCTCTTTTCTACTGTTCTTATCTCATCTTTTCTCATCTCATTAAATCTCATCAGTTTTGTTCTCTTCTCTCTTCTCTTCTCTTCTTCTCTTCTCTTCTCTTCTCTTCTCTTCTCTTTCTATGCTTCTCATCACATCTTTTCTCTTCTTATTAAATCTCATTAGTTCCCTTTCAGGAACAAGACGCTGTGCCGAAATGCTTTGGGAACGCTCTGAATCACGTGTGAAATCCGGCCAATAGGCAAGTCGTGATGTCATCGTAATAAACCAGGAAGCTACAAAATGGCTGAGGGATGGTAGCGACATTAGCTTCTGTTTGTTTAGCTAAGCGCTTTGTGTGTGAATCTGTGAAGCCATGAGCTGTAAATGCAAGCAGAATTCCGACTGTGTGTTCCTTCTTGCCCTGCGTCATTTTCTAGGGAGGGAGGGGGAGTGGCTTAGTCGGCTCTCGAGAGAGTAAACTGTTAGCATTTTCTAGCCGTGTCGCTATGCTCTCCCTTGCGGCTCAGGTTCCGCTCTCGCAGAGGCGAAGTGGTGCCGAAGGTCGCGGGGCTCGCAGGCTGACCTAGCAGAAGGCATGGAGATGGATGAGTCCTCTCCTGCTGGGCCGAGCTCCCATTTCCCGGGGAAAGCACTTGCTTTGACGGTTCCTTCTTCCAGCGCATGTGACGCGGAGCTCCGTATTTCTTTCTCCTTGGCCCAATGAGAAGCAGAAGCAACGTGTTCCCAGCAAGCTGGATGAGACAGCCTCTGCCCCGGGGCCTACCATTTTTTCACAACCTACACACTGAGGTGTCTAGGTCCTGGGAGACCCTATATGCAGCCCGTACCGTTCCCCCACATTCACTATACGCATATATAGTAGGGTTCAGGGAGTGCGGCTATGGGGAGTTGCCCAGGGTTGAAGAGAGACTAGCTGGCTATTTCTCCCCAGGTGATGCATCGCGAAATGCTCCGGTATTGCCTACAAAAGCCACTTTGGCTATAATAGGTAGAGCTTACATGGTGACAGGTCAGGCCGGGGGTTGCCTCCACATGATGAGTGTGTTGCAGGCATACCAGGCTGACCTGCTAAGAGAGATGTACGAGGAATTCAACTCTGGGGCTGACGATTTGGGAGTTACGCTATGCTGCGACCTAACCCTCAGGGTCACCAAGGTCAGTCCATGTCAGCTCTAATAGCCACAGAAAGGCTTCTGTGACTCGCCCTGTAAGTGGAGATTCCTGACAGAGACAGGGCTTTCCTTCTGAACGACTCAGAGGCTCCAATGGCTGCAGGGCACTGCCCTGGCTGTTCTGAGAGGGCCAGGAACCAGTTTCGAGAGGCTGGTTCCCTAATCAGGTGTCTTGGCACTGGAGGCCAGGCTCTTAGCTCCACCACAGGATGTGCCTTGGAGCATAGCCTCCCTCCAGCGGGTGTCTCCCTCCATCTCCGCCCGAGAGATTGCTGCGTATGGAGGAGACCTGCCGCCTCTCCGGAGGCTCCGACAGCTGCAGGGCATTGCTCCAGCCGCTCTGGGAGGTTTAGAGGCCAGCCTGAGAGGCTGGTTCCCCTGAGAGATTTCCTGGCAGCTTGTACGATAGAGAGGGGCTACTCAATTCAATTAGGGTCTTCACCTCCCCGGTTCAATGGGTTGTGTCCCACCCTGGTGGGACCCAAGCAGGCTCTGGTCCTAGAGCAAGAAGTATGCACCCTCCTAAGGAAAGAGGCCATCAAATAGGTTCCTCCCCTAGTCAGAAAGTCGGGTTAATACAGCCAGTACTTCATTGTTCCAAAGAAGGACAGACGTGGTCAAGGCTACGCCTGTACGCCTTCCCTCCTATTGTGCTGCTCCCGGGAGTTCTGGAGAGAATCTGCCAGGAAGGAGTACGTCTCCTCCTGATGGCACCTCGTTAGCCGGGCAGACCATGGTTTACAGACCTGTTGTCCCTCCTTGAGGGACCTCCTTGGGAAATTCCTCCCAGGAGGGATCTCCTCTCGCAGGCAGGGAGAACTCTAGTTCACCCCCCGCCAGAGTTATGGAAGCTATTACTGTGGCCCCTGAAGGGAACACAGTTTCTAGCAGCTGGCCTTTTTACTGAGGTAGTTGAGACCATCCTCCATTCCAGAGCTCCCTCCACGAGGAGGTCGAATGCCGCTTGATGGCAGCTGTTTTCCACGTGGTGTGAGCATCACCAGTTAGACCCAGTAAACTGCCTGGTTGGTTCAGTTCTGGAGTTCTTGCAGGAACAATTTGCCACAGGGTTGGCCCCATCCACCCTGAAAGTTTACATGTCCGTTATCGTGGCTTATTGTACCCCGCCTGTGTATCAGTCGCTGGGGAAACACCCTCTCATGACATGTTTCCTACGCGGCACCCCCGGAGGCTGAGGCCCAGGATACGACCCAGAGTGCCTGTGTGTGATTTGGCCGTCGTGTTGGCAGCTCTATCTGAGCCCCACCTTCGAGCCTTTGGCCAAGGTACCTTAGGTACCTGTTGGTAAAGGCCGCCTTTCTTTTGTCTATATCCTCCCTTAAGAGGATCGGGGACCTACAGGCTCTGTCTGTGGCCCCGTCTCTCCTGGAGTTTACCCCTGGCATGGCCAGTGCCTTCCTCTAGCCTAAAATTGGGTATGTGCCTAAGGTGCCTAAGGCTCCCTCATGAGCTGTTGTTTTGCAGGCATTCTGCTTCCTCCTTTCCTTGCTCCAGACTAGGAAAAGCAAAATCGACTGTGTCCAGTGTGAGCACTGGATACATATCTCCACAGGACGAGTGGAGAAAGTCAGAGCAGCTGTGGCCCTCACAGAAAAGGTTTTCCTGGCAATAAGCAGACTCTCAGCAGATGGATATTGGATGCTATTACCACATGTTATGAGTCCTCTGGTGTTCCCACTCCTTTCGGAGTAAAGCTCATTCAACTTGGAGTATGCCAACCTCTATGCCCTGTTCCACGGGGGTTTCCCTTCCCATCATCAGGTTTTATGACCTTGACATCAGAGCCACTCCTGGCTCCTCTTTCTTGCATGCTGGTGGTGCTTAGACACACTAGGCAGGGACTGGTCAGTATGGCATGATTGGACACTTGTTCCCAAAGCATTTCGTCGCAGCTCGAGTTCCTGGAAGGTAAAGTCTCTAGGTTACGTATGTCAAGTCAAGTTTATTTCTTTAGAACTTTTCACAGCAGACTTTGTCTCAAAGCAACTTTACAGAAATCCACAGTTAAGGTGAATGGTGTGCATTTATACCTGATGAGGAGCCATGGCGACTGTGGCAAGGAAAAACTATGTAACCATAGTTTCCTGAGGGAACGAGATGCTGCGTCAACAGGCCATACTCCCTGCATCCCTGTGGCGCTTACCTTCTCTTTTTCAGAAGCTAATGTCGCTACCATCGCTCAACCATTTTGTAGCTTCCTGGTTTACGTGACGTTGCCCGCCGATGACGTCACGACTTGCCTATTGGCCGGATTTCACACGTGATTTAGATCGTGGACAACACCTCGCATTGTCCTAGTTCCCTAAAGGAACTAGGTTTACATACAGAACCTAGAGACGTTCTCTTCACTTCTCATCTCATCTGTTCTCGTCTCATCTTTTCTCTTCTTCTCATTATATTAGATAGATTATATAGATCTGAAGTATTTTGTTCTGATGATACTCAGAGGTGGATTGGTGAGTATAATGAATGCACTGGTCACATGATCCTCAGGGTTTAACAGCTGATGAAATGCTATTCTTTCTGTTGGTGATTGTGATAACAGAGGGATTTTTCTCTGCATTGGTTCTGCTGAGGTTCTTCATCCCCAAGCTCTACTGAGTGAATGTCAGTGTCAGAGATTAGGCTTTGTGCAGTGTTGTGTGTGTATGTGTGTGTGTGTGTGTGTGTGTGTGTGTGTGTGTGTGAGAGAGAGAGAGAGAGAGAGAGAGAGAGAGAGAGAGAGAGAGAGAAAAGTGGGGGAGAGAGAAAGATTAGAGTAAACACCATGGAAACCACATCTCCAACTGAATCACTCTCACAGCCGATTTGTGTCTGTCAACACCCTGCTGTTCTTCTGGTAAAGATATACAGCATGAGAGAGAGAGAGAGAGAGAGAGAGAGAGTCACTGATGCTCCCCTGAGAGACAATTTGATTATAGATGAACAAACGACTATCATTCATGTAGGAATAGAGAAGTGAGAAGAGAGACGGTGTGTGTGTGTGTGCGTGTGTGTGTGTGTGTGTGTGTGTGTGTGTGTGTGTGTGTGTGTGTGCGTGTGTGTGCATGAGTGTGTGTGTGTGTCTCATAATCTGTAGTAATGAACACTATCACTGACATCAAATCATCTCGAATCTACACACTACAGCAGAACTGTCTGAGAACTCGATTGTGTATCATCTCTCTCTCTCTCTCTCTCTCTCTCTCTCTCTCTCTCTCTCTCTCTCTCTCTCTCTCTTTTCTCTCTCCCATTCTCCTGCTTTTAAAAACACTCGACTGGTCTACTTCCTGAATATCTTCGGTATATTGTCAGTGCTTTGTCTCACTTCCTGTCCACAGCAGGTCTTTTCCTTTAAAGGATATTTTAGAGTTTCTGGTGGAAACGGGGCTGTGCCTCCACACCGCATGTTTATTCTTTAAACGTTTAGTCAAACGAGTGAAAGACGACCAGACGTGTGTCCGACTGGAGATGTTTTTTCCCCCCACTGTAACCCAAACACCAGAGACAACCTGTGCAGGTTCTGACCACTGACTTTATTACAAACTATATTTACACTGGATCTTCATCAAACAATAAATTCATGTAAAATGTTTTTAAATAGAATTTTAAACTCTAGAGCCAAAAGTTTGTGGACACATTAACATAAGATCATGTGCTTCTTTTTGAACTACATCTACTCTCCATTTGCTAGTGAGAGAAGGTGAGAAGGTGAGGAGGTTCTATAGGGTGGTGCTCTATAGCAGGAGATCTTCCACACCAGCCCATGGAAAGCAGATCTTCATAGTGCTGGGTTTGTGCACCTGGGTATCGTCTTGCTGGAACAGTTTGGCTCTCCTAGTTCAAGTGAAAGCAATATTTCATGCTGCATCCAGAGACGTCTGATACAATCATGTGCCTCTAAGTTTATTTGGGGAAGAACCACATAAAGGTGGAAAGGTTGGGTGTCTGAATACCTTTGGGATAGATAGATAGATAGATAGATAGATAGATAGATAGATAGATAGATAGATAGATAGATAGATAGATAGATAGATAGATAGCCTCGCTCGTAGCAAAGATAAAGACTGTACAAAGACTTCCACGCTGTAGCTTGAATATGTAAATGACGGGTTGATTGTTCCAAATTCTGATTTCCTGATATATGCTGAACCAGCTGGGACTCGTCTCGTCTCACAGTCTCTCTGCCGCACAGAAATCTGCAATCGTTCCTTCCTGAAAGCCTGATTCAGCTCCCTGACCCCCTTCAGATTCCTTCAAATAGTCCCTCCACACACACACACACACACACACATACCCCATGGAGGGGTCACAAACTCAACTGTTGGTTTAAAGATAGTAGCTGTTCTAATGTAAACACGAGTGGGAGCATGTGAACATTCTTCAGCATGAACAACAAGGAGCCGCCTGCTGCATGTGTTTACTCCTGCTGTGGCTCTAAACCTGCAATACATACTGACATAAACAAACAACACAACATACAACAATATACACAACACAATAAACTAACAACACAACAAACTACAATATACACAAATAATAATAAACAAACAACACAACATACAACAATATACACAACACAATAAACTAACAACACAACAAACTACAATATACACAACACAATAAACAAACAACACAACATACAACAATATACACAACACAATAAACTAACAACACAATAAACTACAATATACAACACAATAAACTAACAACACAATATACAACACAATAAACAAACAACACAACATACAATAATATACACAACACAATAAACATAAACAACACAATATACACAACACAATAAACTAATAACACAACAAACTACAATATACACAACACAATAAACTACAATATACACAACATAATAAACTAACAACACAATATACACAACACAATAAACTAACAACACAACAAACTACAATATACACAACACAATAAACATAAACAACACAATATACACAACACACCAAAACATACTACAATTTAAACAGCACAATTAACATAAACAGTTATTAAGCCTCTAATTAAGAAAATGAATTTGGATCCAAATGATCGATCAAATTACAGACCCAGTTCTGTTCCTACTTACAAGAGAACAATATCTTTGAAGAGTTTTAGGCTCCATCATAGCACAGTTTCTGTTATTCTGTTTCTGATATTGTTCTCTTGTTAGTAGGAACAGAACTGGGTCTGTAATTTGATCAAACATTTGGATCCAAATTTGTTTTCTTAATTAGAGGCTTAATAACTGTTGTGTATGTTGTATTGTGCATTGGAGTGTTGTGTGTATTGGGTTCAAGGCTTCATCTCTTTGTTAGTTTTACTAGATCTTAGTGCTGCATTCGACACTATAGATCATGATCTCCTCCTAGATCGCTTACAGAATTACATCAGCATTCGGGGACAGGCATTAAGCTGGTTTAAATCCTACCTGTCTGATCGTTACCATTTCGTATACTTAAATGCAGGGCTATCCAGGCAACGTGCCACAAGGTTCAGTTCTAGGACCCCTGCTTTTCACAATATACATGCTTCCCTTAGGAAATATTATTAGAAGGCATGGAATTAGCTTCCATTGTTATGCTGATGATACCCAGCTATATATCTCATCTAAACCAGGCGATACGCTCAATTAACCCGGATAACTGAGTGTGTTGAAGAATTAAAAGATTGGATGACTCATAACTTTCTACTATTAAATTCTGATAAGACAGAGATTTTGCTTATCGGCCCAAAAACCAGTATACAGAAGCTCCAGCATCTCAACCTGCATTTAGACAGATGTTCTGTAACCACTAGTTCAACGGTAAAAGACCTGGGAGTTATTTTAGAGCAACTTATCTTTTAATAATCATATCAACCAAGTTACAAAAACAGCCTTCTTCCACCTTAGAAATATTTCTAAGCTAAGAAACATGTTGTCTATATCTGACGCAGAGAAGCTCGTCCATGCGTTCATGACCTCCAGAATAGACTACTGTAATGCATTACTAGGTGGATGTCCTGCATCATTAATAAACAAGCTTCAGTTAGTCCAGAATGCAGCAGCCAGAGTTCTTACAAGATCAAAAAAATATAATCACATAACCCCGATCTTATCGTCCCTACACTGGCTTCCTGTTAAGTTTCGAATACACTACAAACTACTGCTACTTACTTATAAAACACTAAATGGATTATTTCCATGTATCTCTCCAGTCTTTTAACACGCTACAATCCACCACGCTCCCTGAGATCTCGAAACTCTGGGCTTCTAGTAGTTCCTAGAATAGCAAAGTCCACTAAAGGTGGTAGAACATTTTCACATTTAGCTCCTAAACTCTGGAATAGTCTTCCTGACAGTGTTCGGCGCTCAGACACACTCTCCCAGTTTAAGTGCAGATTAAAGACGTATCTTTTTAGCGAGTTCTACACATAACACACATCACATCATAACCTTGTGCTCCAGAACATCTGATCACATCACATTATCAACTTGTGCTGTTAATATCATGAACAGCAGCTACGCTAATTCCTCTCCACTGCTTCTCTTTCTCTCCCCATCCCGAGGCTTCCTGAGGTTGCTCCAGCTCCAGTCACGTCCCACCTCATGAAGATTGTGAACCTTTAAAGAAATAGATGCCAAGCACTGAACAATGCACAAATACATAATACAACATACTACACAATCTAATACACACAACACACTCATACACAATACAACATTTACAACCCAGTACACACAAAACAACACAAAACAAACAACACAGCAAAACATAAAACAGTATAGTAGGTGCTGTATTGGTCACCAGATTACCAGTAAAGAAATTCCCAGTACAGAGCAACAGAGGCCGATACAGCTTCCATTATTACAGCTTTCATTATTACCAGTAGAATTCCCATTATTACCATTTAAGTCAATAAAGATTCAGGGTTTCTGCTGATGTTTTCAGTAGCATCGTGATTCTGATGAGGAACATTGTAAAGATGTGTTAAAATCTTAAAAGCTTCAGATTACAGAACTTTTGTGTAGTTCTTCTAAGACCACTCCAGACTCTTGCTGGGGCAGTTCTGAGGCAGTTCTGGAGAAGTTCTGAGGAAGCTGTGATGCAGCTGTGAGGCAGAACAGCGTGTGCTTTTCCCGTCCCTGTGTGAAAAGTGGCAGCAGGTTGGCATGTAGGGGCATCAGCGCTGGGTTTGGGATGTTTCCCTACTGCTCTTTTGTGGACACAAACGCTGCCATTGAGGCTGAATGAGTACGTCTTTGTGCTCGTCTCGTGACCCTCATCATGCTACAGGAGGAAATGCTGTTTCAGGCCAGGACACACACACACACACACACACACACACACACACACACACACACACACACACAACCCATTTATTTACTCCAATCTTTCAGACCTTTCTCACAGACTGTTTCTTAGGGGTTTAGAGCAGGCTGTGTTTCTCAGTGAGGCGGGGTTTAGCGCAAGCTGTTTCTCAGGGAGGCGGGGTTTAGAGCAGGCTGTGTTTCTGAGGAAGGCGGGGTTTAGAGCAGGCTGTGTTTCTCAGTGAGGCGGGGTTTAGAGCAGGCTGTGTTTATCAGGAAGGCGGGGTTTAGATCAGGCTCTAGATCAGGATTGTTAAGTTAAATAATCAAAATTACCTGAATTTTAATAATGGCAACAAAATATAGATCACTGAAAAATTTTACCCCTTCAGAAATAACTTACATCATACTTACATACTACACTCACTGTCCACTTTATTAGAAACACCTGCCCATTCATGCACTTCTCTAACGAACCAATCATGAAGCAGAAGCAGCAGCACAGGTATTACATCATGCAGATACATTTTCAGGACATTCAGGGTGATTCAGAATTGATCAGGTGTTGGTGACCGGACCAGCAGCTCTGGCAGAAATAAAGGTTGTGGTTTAAAATGCATAAAATACTTTCTGATTTTATGTGCTGTTATTGGAAAATAATCCTGTTTTTACTTCCCACATCCATTTCATGCAGCATTATGGATAATAAATTCTAAATAATAAAGATTTCTAAACTGAAATTAAGAAATGCGTCCATGCGTTCATGACCTCCAGAATAGACTACTGTAATGCATTACTAGGTGGATGTCCTGCATCATTAATAAACAAGCTTCAGTTAGTTCAGAATGCGGCAGTCAGAGTTCTCACAAGGTTGAGAAAATCACCATATAACCCCAATCTACTCATCCCTACACTGGCTTCCTGTTAAGTTTCGAATAGACTACAATCTACTGCTACTCACTTATAAAACACTAAATGGTTTATCTCCATTTAGGATTCTCCTACAATCCGTCACTCTCCCTGAGATCTCAAAACTCTGGACTTCTAGTAGTTTCTAGAAGAGCAAAGTCCACTAAAGGTGGTAGAGCATTTTCAGATTTAGCTCCTAAACTCTGTAATAGTCTTCCTGACAGTGTTCGGGTCTCAGACACACTCTCCCAGTTTAAGTGCAGACTAAAAACATATCTTTTTAGCAAAGCCTACACATAACACACATCACATCATAACCTTGTGCTCCAGAACATCTGATCACATGCACATTATCAACTTGTGCTGTTAATATCATGAACAGCAGCTACGCTAATTTCTCTCCACTGCTTCTCTTTCTCTCCCCATCCCGAGACACCCTGAGGTTGCTCCAGCTCCAGTCACGTCCCACCTCATGAAGATTATGGACTTTAAAGAAGTAGATGAAGAACTCACAAACATCCTGAACCATCTAGAGACGTACCAGTGCCAGTGGATCCCACTGCATGTGTGGAGTTTGACATTGGACCTCCTGGAGTGTTTAAATGCTCTGGCATGGAGAAGCTGATGCTGGATCTGTGATGATCACAAATGTTGATACTTTTATACCAAAGACTGTTGAAAGAACATTTACTTATAATCTTATACTCCAGTGCTCATGTTAGTTCTCACTCTCCAGTGTTCTGTATTGTTGAAAGATTTATGATCAAACTCTTGATGTCACCCAAATAAGGATGGGTTCCCCTTTTGAGTCTGGTTCCTCTCAAGGTTTCTTCCTCATAACATCTAAGGGAGTTTTTCCTTGCCAGGCCATGGTGCTCATCAGGGATAAACACACACCATTCACCTTCACTGTTGATTTCTGTAAAGCTGCTTTGAGACAAAGTCTGTTGTGAAAAGCGCTATACAAATAAACCTGACTTGACAAAATATAATCTATGGTGGACATTTAGTGATCAAAATTCTGGGATAAATTTGATTAGATTTGTGAATGTAATAAAAAAGACACAGGGAGTGTAAGGTATTTAAATGTGTCTATAATTACAGTATTGTGCTGTAATAATAATAATAATAATAATAATAATAATAATAATAATAATAATAATAATATGTTTCACATTCAAGACAATATGTGTGTAGGTGATCGTGCCCTCTGATGGACACAAGCGGTATTGCAGGGTGCAGATGTTCTCCTCGTTGAACTCTTTAAGACTCTTGGATTATTATTCAGCTATTCATCTTGAAGCCTGTCATTCAGTAAGAAAAAAAAATAGCAGCTGGACCAATCAGTGACTTCTGGAATGTTAATGAAATGAGGTCTGTAGGAAAAGTAAAAGCGAACAGAGAGTGCAGTCTCACAGCCGGGGAACAGGGCTTCATTCAGAGAGGAGCACATTAACATTAAACACTAAACTGGCAGGTAGGGCAGAGAGGGCATGGAGGGCAGAAAGGGCAGGGCACTTCACTAATGCAAATCAGTTCAGTAGGTTCAGTTGGTACAAATCATTCTTTCTGATTTCTTTACTGATTTGTTTAAAGTGAACAGTAATCATTGTTTATATTTTTCTATCAAATATATATTTTATTATATGATTATATTGGTGGATTTAAAATAATTATTTTCACATTCAAACCAACACACAGTCCCGCTGTATGATCGAGAAAAGGCAGGAATCTTTAGCTCTAATTTCTGATAGCAGATCAATGAGCTGCCAATAAATATCAATTATTTCACAGATACAAACACAGATCCAATGTACAAAGTTCTGACTAAATTTATTGATTGATTTGAAGCTTACTGAACCAACCCCTACTGTAAATAAAACAATCACTGATTTAAAATCAGACACTAAAATATACTAAATCAGACATTGTTTGTGTGTGTGTGTGTGTGTGTTTGTGTGTGTTTGTTTGTTTATCAAATTGTGTAATTTCATGAAGCTGAAGTGAAACACAGGAGCTTTCTGTTAGTGACATATTTAAATGTGTGTTACATCCACAATATGCAGTGTTTTATTTCTCTCTCTATCTAACACACACACACACACACACACACACACACACACACACACACACACACACACACACACACACACACAGCATAACCACTAACCACAGTGCATAAAAAGTGGTTGCTTTTAGATTCCCAATGCTGACATCATACAAACAAATAAAAAAACAACACCTAAAATACACACACACAGTTTGTGAGTTATTTATTTATTAAATTGTTTGTTCATTAGTTTTGACACTCTTCATCTATGGTTCCTATTTAATTAGAACACCTTCCTTCCTTTCCTCCTTAATGAAATTTAATATCATGTATTGTTTTTGAATTATTTCTTATTTATTTGATTGTTATTTGTTGAAGTTCCTCATTCTGTCACTAGAGGGCGGAAACGAGTGCTTTCATACAGAATTTTCATTGTTAACGTGTTTTCTCTTTTGCTTTAATTTCATAATAATCTGAACTGAATTCCGTGTGGAAGCAGCTGTAGACTCCACAAAACAGCTGGAAAAACCCAGAATGTAAAGAAAATTTGTCACATGTGGAAAACATATCAGACCCATGTTTATTTAATGGTTGCTCCAGCTCCAGTCATGTCCCACCTCATGAAGATTGTGGAGCTTTTAAAAAAATAGATGCTGCAAACATTCCGAACCATCTAGAGACGTACCAGCGCCAATTAAACCCCACTTTATGTGGAGTTTTGACACTGGACCTCTTTGAGTGTTTAAAGGTTCTGGCATGGAGAAGCTGGTGTTGGATTTATGATGATCTCAGATGTTGAGCTATTTTATGAGTTGCTCAGTAGCTCCTGGTTCCACAACATCATCTGACTGTAAAAGATTGTAGAAAGATCATCACTTATAATCACACACTCCAGTGCTCATGTTAGTTCTCACTCTCCAGTGTTCTGTAGTGTTTAAAGACTATAATCACACTCTTGATGTCACCCAAATGAGGATGAGGTTCTGCTTTTGAGTCTGGTTCCTCTCAAGGTTTCTTCCTCATAACATCTAAGGGAGTTTTTCCTTCACCACAGTCGCCCCAAACACAACATTCACCTTCACATATAATTCATATGGCAGTGAGGTGTGAATGATTTCTGCTACGAGGGTTCATTCATGACTATTTAAAGTATTCGCTCAGTTCTAGTCTTTGTGCTCTTGCTTTATTTTGCCTGACCACTGGGATGAGCGAGCAATCAGGGTAGAATTCCTTTCTGGAGTGGAGTTTTACGTGCAGAAAACAGGAATGTTTGGAAATCCTCTGTAAACTGCAAATCAGAAATGCATGATCACCACAGTGAACTCATTTCCCACGCTGTAAAAAAAAAGAATACAAACAAACAAACAAATGGGATGAAATGACAGAGTGAGCTGTGACTGTACCCTGAGGGTTAAATGAAGTGCTAGGATTCTTTTCAAGATTTGCTTGGGGAAGAATTTTACTTTTCAACATCACATAAATGTAAATGTATTTACCATATTTATTTGTATATGTATATACCGTATTTAAATGTATTTCTCTTGTCATTTCTGCTACTGCAACTCTCTGCTGGCAGGTCTTCCCCTGAACACTATTCGTCCACTGCAAATGATCCAAAACGCAGCTGCACGACTTGTGTTCAATCAGCCCAAGTTCTCCCACACCACCCCACTGCTGCTCCTTCACTGGCTTCCAGTAGCTGCACGTATCAGATTCAAAACACTGATGCTTGCCTACAAGGCCAAAAATGGACCAGCACCATCTTACCTCAGTGACCTCATCACATCTCGCACTGCACCACGCTGTCTGAGATCCTCCAGCACTGCTCCACTGGTACCGCCTTCTCTCAGAATGAGAGGTAAGTACACTTCTAGGCTCTTCTCTGTTCTGGCACCGAGGTGGTGGAATGAACTTCCCCTAGATGTCCGTACAGCAGAGTCCCTGATTATCTTCAAGCGACGACTGAAGACCTTCATCTTCCTGAAATACCTAAATTAGCACTTTCCAAGTTTGTAGAATTCAAGAGTTATATTTATATTAAGTGTGTAATCTTGCGTACCAGTGTAGATTTATTCATTACTAGAGACTCAAAGCACTTTTGTACGTCGCTCTGGATAAGGGAGTCTGCTAAATGCCGCAAATGTAAATGTAAATGTAAATGTAAATGTATCTGTACCGTCTTTACACTCCCCAGGCCACATCTTCCCTTTGACTGGACCAGCTGCAGCTCTTACACTTCCAATTTATTTATTTATAATACACACTAAATGACCAAAAGTATTGGGGCACCAGAATGTTCCACTCAGATGTGGTTCTTCTCCATACTTTTAGCACAAACTTGGAAGCAGACAATTGTATCTTTGGATACAGGAGCATGACATTTTGCCTTTATTTGAACTTGGAGACCCAAAACCTGTATGCTTGATACTTCTGTGTACAAAGCCAGCTCCATAAAGATCTGCTTTCCATGGGTTGGAGTGGAAGATCTCCCGCTATAGAACTACTGAACACCACGAGGATGAATGTGAACGCTGAGTGGAGCTTATTATAACAGCAAATAGAGACTTAATGTTCAGAAGGATATATATATATATATTTACACACACACACACTCACACACACACACACACACACACACACACACACACACACACACACTGATATATTAAGTGTTTATTTCTTTTCATTTCAGCAGATAAAAACTCAAAATTCAGTAGCAGAAAATGAGAATATTGTGAGAAAGTTGAATATTGGAGACTCGTGATGTCTCACTCTAATCAGCTCATTAACTCCAAACACCTGCTCAGGTTTCCTGAGTCTTTAAATGGTGTCTCAGTCTGATTCAGGCTCCACAATCATGGTGGAAGACTGCTGACTCGACAGTTCTCCAGAAGATGATCACTGACCCCCTGCACATGGAGGATGAGACACAAAAGATCATCACTGAAGAAGCTGCTGTTCACAGACTGCTGGATCCAAGAACATTAATGGAAAGTTGAATGGAAGGAAAACGTAGTAGAAAAAGGTGAAATAAAGCTCATTCAAGAATTTTTGAAGATTCACAAAGAATGGACTGCAGCTGGAGTCAGTGCTTCAGGAGCCTCCACACACAGACGTCTCCATGAGCTACAACTGACTCACTCCTCATGTCGAACCTCTGCTGAACCAGACACAACGTCAGAGGTGTCTTACCTGGACAAAGGACAAAAAGCACTGGACTGTTGCTCAGTGGGACAAAGTCGTCTTTTCAGATGAAAGAAAATTTAACATTTCATGTGGAAATCAGGGTCCCAGAGTCTGGAGGAAGAAGAAGAAGAAGAAGAAGAAGAGAAGAAGAAGAGAAGAGGCACAGAATCCAAGCTGCTGGAGGTCCAGTGTAAAGTGTTCACAGTCAGTGGTGGTTTGGAGAGTCGTGTGCTGACCAGCTTTATGGAGATGCTGATTTCATTTTCCAGCAGGATTTGGCACCTGCCCACATGCAAAAGCACCAGCAGCTGGTTAAATGATGGTGTTGGTGTGGTGACTGGAGCAAACTCTCCAGACCTGAACCCCATGGGGAATCTCTGGTTTATTGTAAAGAGGAAGATATGAGACACCAGACCCAACAATGTAGAAGAGCTGAAGGCTGCTATCAGAGCAACCTGGGCTTCTGGAACACATCAGCAGCTTCACAGACCGATCGCCTCCACGCCATGCCGCACTGCTGCAGTAACTCATGCAGGAGGAGCGTCTGAGTATTGACTTCTGTACATCTTCATACTTTTCAGTAGTCCAACATTTCTGTGTTAAAAATGATTTTTTATTTTCTTTTATTGGTCTTAAGTAATATTCTATTTTCGAGATACTGAATTTTGTGTTTTCATCTGCTGTGAGCCAAAAATCATCATAATGAAAAGAAATAAACACTTGAGATATCGTGTGTGTGTGTGTGTGTGTGTGTGTGTGTGTGTGTGTGTGTGTGTGTTGAATTTATATAATATACCAGTTTCACTTTCTGTATTGAATTACTGAAATAAATCAACATTTTAATGATATTCTCATTTATTGAAGTGTGTGTGTGGATGTAAACAATAAAAAAAATTGAGAATAAATACAAACAAAACCAGCAGTAAAAATATATAGTTTTATTTTTCTCTTTGATCACTGAGATGAAATTTTATTGACTATGAACAAGCTAATATCCTGCACGTACACTCTATAACACACACATGAGGGTTGGAGTAACTTCTGTTTTATAGAATATGAGGATTAATGATCTATTACTCCTCCTGAAAAGATTCATCAGTTAAAAAGTAAAGAGATTTGAAACAAATTTTTACCAAATCTTGAATTTAATTTCACTTCCAAAAAAATAAAATCCCATTGTAGATCCGATTGTCACTCCTGTGCCAAGAACCTTTACCTTCACTTTAGTGGGGCTAATTTTAAAACCGGTATCGATCCCCAGACCCAGCTTCAATTTAGCCGGACCAGCTACAGCAGATACACTTCCAAGCTCAGCATGAGCCATGGCTCCTGCTTCCAGCCCTTTAGCCTCAGCCTTCAGAGAAGCATGTGGACCTTGAGCTCCAACTGTAAAGATGCTCCATGATGCTCCAGCTCGTCCTACACCGGCCTCAGCAACAGCTCCGGCTTTAGGGATGCGCTTCCCAGGTTTGTCTTCAAAACCATTAGTGTATGTTTCTGTATCTGCGTACGCTCCATCAGCGAACGCTTCTGCTGGCCTGTCGATGTTATCGATGATGTCTAAGAGGCCAAGAGCTGAAGGAGCTGGAATAAATATAAAAAAATATGAAAATGAATAAACTGATTTACAGCACAGCTCTGCAGATTGGTCAGAAGGTGATGATAAATTCTCTAGAACACAGAATATAATGCGTTCTGTGGGACCTTCATAGGGACGTGTACAGCGAATGATATGAGGTTTTCTGTAAGGAGACTGTGGAAGTGGGATGTGGACGAGTGGAATTTAGCGAATGGAGAGCAAAGCATTCAAGAAAGATGATGTTGAATCTTTTTTCAGAAGGACATGAGTTCAAATCACAGCAACACCAAGCTGCAACTGCAGGACCCTCGAGTAAAGCTCTTAACCCTCAACTGCTCAGGTGTATAAATGAGATAATTATTAGCTGCCACACATTATAACTGTAATGTATGAAGGAGACTCCAGTGTCCAGTGTCATGCGTATCTTTGTTTGTATTTAATGAGTAAGACCAGAAACTGACTCGATTCTTTTTATGCTCCACATTGTAAAATGAGAAACAGATAAAATAAAAGTTTAAAAAAAAAAAAATACAAAATAGCTGATAATTTTTAAATAATGATGACGATGATGACGTTTGATTGAAATGTTTGCATTGAGATCCACAATTCTACATGCAAAATACAATTCAAGTACAATTATTTCTGAAAATATTTCAGAATATTTGCTACAATTATTAAGCTTTTTTTCTCTTTTGGTGAATTCGACTCGCTGAATGTCAAATAAAATCAGTTCCTTCTTTTTCTTCTTATGTTTAATGTGACTTGTGGATGTAAGATATCTCTATTCTTTTGTGAACTTACTTCGCTTCAGTGCCATTTTCAGGTGGAGTAAAAACAGAAGCTGCAAAAACCCTGAAAGAAAAAACAAAGGAAAATATATTAAATATAGGGGATAAAAAAAAGGTATATTGATTAAACTGATATTATATGTGTGTTGTTTAATTACAGCCTAAAATGTCATTGTTTTTGTTATTTTTATAAAAAAAGTCAATAATTTTAATGATTTGGAATTTTCTTGTTGATAAATTTTTTAATAAGTAAAATTAACGAGAATCAGAATCAGGTTTATTGACACACACAAGGAATTTGGTTCCAGCCATTGGTGACCCTCAAAAGAAGAGAGATAAATAACACTATACACACACAGCTGATAGACAGATTATAGAAAACAATAGGGATTTAGTAACAAGAAGCAAAAGCAGGAATCATATAATAGCACAAATGAAACTGTATAACAGGAATTAACAGCACACTCACAAGTATATGAAGAACAAAGAAAATGTGATTAAGTCTTAAAGACCAGTGAGATGAGAAGTTATTGAAGTCTCACTTCAGTATCCTCAGATTTGATCTGAAACATCTTGTGTAAGTTCAGCTCTCTTTTATACATTTTGGTTGTTCTCCTTATTAACTCTGTCACTGTAATTGTTGTCTTTGGAAACCAGTTTCACATTTAGTCAACTTGCTATTTGATGATGCAGATGTTTAAGGTGTTCCCCGCTGTTGGAATGTCCTGAATCTCATTTACAGAAAAAATGTATCTTTTCCGGAAGTGAGACAAGTGAGATAATTATAAGTTGTTCTGGATACGGAAAACTGCAAATGCTGCAGGTTTAGAGTTCAGCTGAATGTCAAATGAAGTTCAGAAGTTCACCAGAAAGGCTAAACATAAACCATATAAAAGGTCAAATCAGGTCAAGGACAAAGGAACAAGGCTTGGTACTGACAAAGACAAATGCAACTAAGCGTACACTTCAAAAAGTTCACAACATAACAGGGTTCAATATGTACAGTGTCTGAATTTGTTCTCCTCAGCAGGAGTGTGTTTGAGAAGGTTGAGGTGTGTGTGAGATGTGGAAGTCTTCCAACCAGTGTTCGGGACTCAGACACAGTCTCAGTGTTCAAGTCGAGGTTGAAAACTTATTAATTTAGTCAAGCCTTTTATCAGTAGATTTTTCTTAGGTAAAGGCTCAGATCTGGAGGGAACATGGATATAGAGTGTTTGGTGAACTGGTATATTTGTATGCTGTCGTCCCCTCACATTCACACGTTCACTCAGGTTTGTTGACGGTGGTGTGGTGGGTCGTCTCTTATCCCAGAGATCACTCATGTCTGTGTTACCTTCTGGTTCTCTCTTTTAGTTATGCTGCCATAGCGAGTCTTGCCGGAGTCCAAACTGCACAGTGACATTAACTTTCATACACCAATAGTTACACTTAATAATCCATATCCTTCTCTCTCTCTCTCTCTCTCTCTCTCTCTCTCTCTCTCTCGGTCGAGTTAAACATGCTCCTGAGGCTCCAGTGACACTGTTCCTGCCCCTCTCCCCTCCATGGATCTTCACACTTCTGTGCAGCTTGGGATGGTCTCTCATCAACACCTTGGGTGGTTCCATGTAATTCCGGAGTAGAACGGGTGCTTTGAGGACGGATTGTGGGTCTTGGTGTTTACTGGGAAACGGCATCGAGATTGAGCAGCTCATGAGACAAGATTTTTAACAAGTTAATTTGCCCTGAAACCTGACAAGACCAAGGCTTCATTTACTTTTAAGTGGTAGCTAAATTTAGCAATAACCTAAAGTAAATGTGGTCTATAGACGTTTATGAGTCTTTCACATCATTTTGCAGAGATTTTGCTGATACTTCTTGACAACTTCGATTGAGTTTGTTGATGTTTGAGGGAATTTGTTTATGCACAGCTCTCTTAAGATCCCACCACAGCATTTCATTGTTGCTGTAGTGAAGGAGTGAACAATTCATTCATTTTGGACGAGTCTTTAATGTGACTCAGTAGGTTATGTACAGGAAAAAGACCAGAGTAGTTCATCCCTCGACTCTTTTAGTCAGAAACCTTTGATCTTTTATCACGTGACTCCCATAGAGGATATGATTATTATTGTTGTTATTATTATTATTATTATTATTATTATTATTATTAATAAAGGATTAAAGGAACAACATGAAATAAATGACAAAAAAAGATTAGTTAATTTGGATAAAAGAGATTCCCTAAAATGATCCAATCTTCCCATCACTATTGGGCTGAGGTCTGAACTTTGACTTGAACATTTCATCATCTTCATTATATTCTTCTTCAGCCACCATATGTTGTTTTGCTGGTGTGTTTATGATCAGTGTTCTTTTTGTTGACAAAATCTTAGCCCAGCTCAAGCAGCTTTATGGATAGTATCAAATTATTTCCAAGAACATTCTGGTGTAAGGTTTATTTAATCTTTTTCTCCATAAATACAGGTTTCCCAGGCCCTGGGACTGCAGAACAATCATTACACCGCCATAAACATAGTCACACTTGTAGGAGGTATTCGTGGTGCTTTGCTGTGTTTGACAAACATATCCACCGTGTTCTCCTAAACCTAAGGATGCTGTTCCATTAAAGCCTTACTTGTTCAGTCTTTTTCCTGAATGTACAGTCAAACATTTAATAAATACGTCGGCCTATTAGTCACATGATGTAGCCCTCTGTGTTTAATTTACATTTGCGGCATTTGGCAGATGCCTTTATAAATTGTCTTACTGTTTTTCAGTTTTCATTCATACAACTGATCAGATATGGGGTTAAGGGCCTTGCTCAGGGGCCCAAGAGTGGCATCTTCTCTCAGAATGAGAGGTAAGTACACTTCAAGGCTCTTCTCTGTTCTGGCATCAAGGTGGTGGAAGGAACTTCCTCTAGATGTCCATACAGCGGAGTCCCTGACTATCTTCAAGTGACGGCTGAAGACCTTCATCTTCCTGAAATACTTCAATTAGCACTTCCAGAATTCTAGGGTTATATTTATGTCAAGTGTGTAATCTTGCGTACCAGTGTAGATTTATTCATTACTAGAGACTCAAAGCACTTTTGTACGTCGCTCTGGATAAGGGCGTCTGCTAAATGCCGCAAATGTAAATGTAAATGGAAAATCGTGGTGTGGCTCAGGATTCAAACATATGACCTTCATTTTAAATGTCTAAAGCATTTACCACTAGGCTAGCACCTTCCCCTTTACATCTCTGAATTTGCAGGGCTGAAACGACTGACAACAGTCTTGAAGGCTTATTATATGTAAACAATCTCACTGAATTTCATATGTTTGGAAATGGCCTTATAACCCTTCTCTGATTAAAGAGCAGCAACAATTGCTTTTCTAAAGTTATGACTGATTTTCTGTTCTACTTGGCATGTTGTAGACACACATCTGAATGTTTCATAACACCAAACTGTAAAATATTTGGCTTTTATCAGAAACCGGGAGTAATACAGAATGTTCTTTATTGTCTTACATATACAAACAAAAGCGAGTTTTGAGATGTGACTGGAGCAAAATGGCACACTTAACTGAGAGAAGCGAAGCCAGGAGCATGTGTCACAGATAGACCATGCATCAAAAACCGAGAGTAAAGTAGATAACGCTTTATTTGCCTTGGTACACGGAGCAGAGTACTTCCAGAGAAGCGATGACTGGAAACAAGTAGCATGCAGAGTATAGGGTAGGCTTGTAAATTTCTATGGCGTAACCTGTAGATTAGACGGTGAGGTGAGGGGAAACGGGGCCTCATAAAGGGGAGTGAAGATTTGGAACAGGTGTGGGTGAATAGTAGGAGGGCGAGGCTGAGCGAGTGTGCTGGGTGCAGGAGGGAGGCGTGGCTGGTGTATCTCTGACAGCATGGAAGCATAAAGCACAGGGAACAACACAGGTCTATGAGAATAGGACTAAGGGAAATAGGACCCTTATAAAGAGGACGGGTGTAGGTGATTTGTAGGTGGGAGAGGCTGAGTGAGAGTGTGAGTATTGGAGGGAGGTGTGACTGGTGGCTCCCTGACACATATACTGATTAATAACAATGATCAGATAATAAATAAATGACCTGCATTTACTTTTATATTAAAAAAAGATTGAATAAATTAAAGATTTGTGGAAAGAGAAAGGAGAAAGTGGGCAGTTTGATCACTTCCTGTTTGGGATGTTAAAGCACATGAGCTTTTGGTTTCTCTGTGAAATGGGCTCTGAGAAATGAATGAAAGAATGATCACTTTCACACTATGTTTGTACGAAGAAAAAAAAAAAAAAAACAACACTAAAGGAAAACTAGTGGATAAATGAATGTAGTGATTAATTTTAATAATAAAATGCAATACACATCATTAGAGGAAATTCTAAAAGGATATAAAGAAGCCACCGCTCTAAAACTGCAGCTCATGTGATATTGCTTCTTTAAAAAAAGCATTACTTTTACTTCTGCAGCTAGCAACATCTTACCTAAACACCACCCATACTGTACATCAGCAACCAACTTTCCATGCAACCTTTGCAACTATAGCCATGTGGAATATAATATTGACCCTCTACTAACAACAACCATCACCCAAACAATCACCTGCAATACTTAAAAATGGCTGAGCAACCACCGTTTAACATATACTTCATTTCTGAAGAGTGGCACATGATACTCAGCGTCAATAAGAAAGTGAAAGAGTCAAAATAAGCTTGAGTTTGAAAATAAATCCTGGTTTGGCTTTGGTGGTGTAGATGTCACCCCTGTTCCAACCTCAAAGTTATTACATGTAGCATTTAGTACACTGATAAAAATTAAATGTTATGATATATGGTTTATAAGATCTACAGAAGATACAGTGGTGCAGTAGCAATGCCTGGTCAGATATTCAGACATGTCCACTCGATTTCCAGCTCAGTTTAAAGAGTCAGTTTATGAAGCTGCTTGTGTCCAGGTCAAAACCAAAAGATGCTGATGGCTTGGGAGATGAAGCGAAAGTGGACGTTTGCTGAATATAAAAACACCTGATGCACCTTTTCCAGGACACTCACTTCACTGAACGCTGAGCTGAAGCCATCACAGGAGAGAAAACAGGTACAGATCAACACTTTTCTAACTATTGATTCAGAAACATTAGTGCCAGTTTAAATCGGTTTACTTGCAGAATGCTTGAATATAATGGAAGGCTAATAATAATAATAATAATAATAAGAAGAAGAAGAAGAAGAACGGTCATGTATTCCAGGACACATCACACACAGTTTTTTTTCCTGTTCATTTTTTTACGGAACTCTCGTAGATGTAGTGATATAATGTGATATAGTGTCTAATAAATGGATCAGGATGGATCTCAGTGCAGATACGATGAAATCAGTGGCCCATTCGGTGTTGTGAGTTAAAAAAACTCACAACACTTAAAAAAGACGTCTAATTTTTATCTCCTGAGTTAAGATAAGATAAGATAAACCTTTATTCGTCCCACAGTGGGGAAATTTCTATGTTACAGCAGCAAGACAAAGAAATAAAAATAGATGCAAATATATATAAAAAAAGAAGACTATACAAAAAAATAAAAAACAGAAATAAAAATAAATAATAATAATAATAATAATAATAATAATAACAACAACAAAGAAATAAAAATAAATGCAAATATCTAAAAAATAATATACATATACTACAATACCAGTATATATACAGTACAATGTAATAATACAAATAGGAAAAAACTAAAGTACGCTTTTTAAGTCATGTTTTGAGGTAGTATTGCACGTAAATTGCGGGTAATATTGCACATAATATTGTACCTGATTCGTTTAATAATATTACACACAGATAAAGTTATTGCACATCTTAAAAAGTAATAGCAGTGTTGTATGGTGGTGACTGGTTTTACTGGGAACAGCTTTGGTTGTATAGTCTAATAGCAGCAGGGAGAAAAGACCTTCTGTATCGCTCCTTCAGACACTTGGGATGTATCAGTCTGTCACTAAAAGAGCTGCTCAGCGATGTAACGGTTTCATACAGGGGCCCATCTCAAATATACACTTTATTGATAAAAAAATTGTGGACATCTGGTCATAAATATAGTATGTGCTTTTGAGAATCAAATTCCACATTTAGTCCCAATTCGCCCAATTCACTCTTAATAATAATTCTCTCAACTTTTTTTGGGAAAATGTTTCACTAGGTTTTGAGTGTGCTTATGGATATTATGGTTTACTGGCAAAATGCTTACATCTAAATGCTACAAATAATAATTATAATGTGTTTGTGTGTGTGTGTGTGTGTGTGTGTGTGTGTGTGTGTGTGTGTGTGTGTGTGTGTGCATGCGTTTCTGTATGCATGTACAAGTTATTATACATATTATGATGTTAAAATATAATACTATTAATATAATTTAGAATAATTAAATATACTAATTTATAATACATTTGTATTCATTATATTAAATAACTGGAGAATTCTGGAGACATTCATTTAACACTTATGGAAGGAGTCTCCAGTGTCAGCGCTGTGCAAAAGTCAGAGGTAATGGTGTAATGTGAAGTTTTCCTCATGGACACACACACACACACACACACACACACACACACACACACACACTCCAGGAAACTGGAGTAAACCCACACATTAATAAGAAAACATCTGCTTTATTTCTGCATTATTGCAGTTTATTTTATAATTTGGTATTGTGAATAATCTTGTTGTTCCTGTGACATGTGATTCTTACTGCTCTGTTTAAGAGGAACATGGACGTAGCCAGTAGTGGGAAACAGTGGATCCTCCTGGCAGCAGGTTCTAAAGGCTGGGAAGATTATGATGTGCAGGTATTTATATATAAAACAGTGGCTCTGTTTTAGTCTTCTATTGATGTCCTTAGGTGGTGCTAATACACATACTGAACATACACACACACACAGACACACACACACACACACACACACACACACACACACACACACACATACATCCATACATCCATCCATACACACACATACATACATACATACATACATACATACATACATACATACACACACACATACACACACACACTTACATCCATCCATACATACATACATACATACTGTACATACATACACATACACTTACATCTATCCATCCATCCATCCAGCCATACACACACACACACACACATACATACATACATAACCCGAACGTTTTACTCAAGTCATACTGGAATTGGTGACTTGTGATGGAGTAAGTTCTGCAGCGGGGTATCTGTACTCAAGTAGGATTTTCAGTTACTCTTTCCATCTCTGACTGAGTGTTTGTTTTCCAGGCCAATGTGTGTCACGCTTACCAGGTGGCTCACCGCAGCGGCGTTCCAGATCAGCAGATTGTGGTGATGATGTACGATGATGTCGCTTATAGTCAGCAGTGAGTATAAAATCTATATTTCATGATGTTGATGCAAAACACTCTTCTGCTTCCTGTTTCATCTCTATTTCAGTTCTGATGTTGAAAATTTAAATATGAAGTAGTAAAGTAGGAATGATTTTTTAAATCTGATTATCACTTTCATAACTAGAAGTAGTGTGAGATTAAGTGGGGTGTGTTTATGATTATATTATTATGATTTCTCATTGTATTATTCTTCCTGATGTTCATTACATTCATAGAGTATGTTACAGTATTTAACTGTGTAGAGGCTTGAATAAACAAACAAACAAACAAACAAACAAACAAATATGTTTATAAGATTGTATGTTATGTGTAGAATAATACATTTCCTAATGAATAATTAGTTTTATGATTATTTACTGATCTGATATTACACAGCAAAGTTTCTAACAAGAAAGGTTTCTTCCCCCAATGCAAAGAACCTCAAGAACATTTTAAATGTTTTCCACATTGTGCAATAAAAAAAATGAAATATGTGCAGATTTTTTTTCTTGTGCAATAATACTTTTTATTTATTTATTTTAATAAGAAATGTGTGATATCTTATTTTATGTTATTTTATTTATTTTATTTATCTTTTATTCAAATTTGGCAGCTTGAAGCTTCTGTCACCAAAACAGATTTGCAAATGCAAACATACTTCACAATAAAGCTCTTGTGCTGATTCTGATTTCTGTGCAGAAATCCTTTTCCTGGAAATATCATCAACGCCCCAAACGGTCCTAATGTTTACCCTGGGGTTCTAAAGGACTACACTGGAGAGGTAATGTGTTCTGGAATGAATGAATGGATGAATGAATGAATGAATGAATAACAGGTTTGTAAATCGTGTGTTTTTAGGAGGTATCTGCTGAAAACTTTCTGGCTGTCCTGTGTGGAGATTCAGCTGCTGTGAAGAAAACAGGAAGGAAAAAAGTAATAGAAAGGTAGAAACCCTTTAGTTTTACTCACTAAATTCCACAGGTGGCGTTTAGTCTGTACCTTGAATAGACGTGTACACTGAAGCACTGCTGAATTCTGATTAGGTCAGAAGGTGTTGATGAATTCTCCACACCAGCTGCTCAGAGAGTGCAGGTTTATATTATGTGCATGACGTCTGGCTATAACAACACTTGCTACAACATCTTGTTCAGTCCGATCACGTTTTTATCCAATCTTAGGTCTTCATAAAGACTTTATTCACATCATTTCAGTGAGCGATTCTTAAAATAGTTGCTGTGAAAATATACATATATTCTGATGCTGCATTTGAGCTTCTCTGTAGATGTGGATGCATCTCTGAGGTCATTGGTATGAATCTTGCCTCTGCCCTGTGTGTGTGTAAATGATTGTGTCCTCAGATGGATTAAAACCCTATCCATTGTGTCCTCTGAGTATATGACAGGCTCTAGGTGATCTGTAAGATAAGTGAAATAGAAGATGGATTAATGGATAGATGAAGTTCCCCTTAAGGAACTGGAGCTGCATCAGAAACGCTTTGGGAATGCTTACGTGTTGTCCATGCTCTGAATCACGTGTATAATCAGTCCAATGGAGAGGACCTGGGGTTTGCAAGTGGACCTGGCAGAGGGTCTGGAGACAGGCTCTTCCCTTTCTCCTTCCTCACCTGCCAGGTCCAGCGCCCGACCACAAGGTTTGGAAGCATGACTTTTGCTGGTTTCTTCCCTTTGTGAAGAGAGAGCTCAGCTCCACCTCTTTTCCTCTGAGGGGGGGATGGAGGTCTGCGACCCCCCTGTGAGACTACCCCTTCAGTCAGTCCTTTTCAAAGAGCCCCTAGAGGAAGGGACCCGTGCTGTTGCCAAGTTCAAGATCAAATGGCCGGCTGAGCAGCAGAAGGCTCATCTGCCTAGTAAGCTTGACGAGCGCTTTCTGCAACCTGCGTTACTGTCTCCATGCCGGGGCTTGCCTTTCTTTTCAGATCTGCACTCTGAGGTGTTCATGTCCTGGGCTAGGCCTTATTTTTCTTGCCTCTTTAGTCTTAGGGTGTCACTATATTTGAAAATAGTTTGAGAGAGATTGTGATTATGGGGCGATGCCCCGGATTAAAAAAAAAAACGCTTGCTAGCTATCTCTTCCCGGATGATGCGTCATCTCTTAAAGCACCAGTGCTGTCTACCAAGCCCCTGAGAACCACCTTGGCACTGGTGGGTAAGATTTATGCCTCAGTGGGTAAAGCCGCACACTGTCTGAACACTATGGCTGTGCTACAGGCCTATCAGGCCGATTTAAATCTGGAGCTAGATGTGGGAGATGTCTCGGGTGGATGTCTCGGGTGGTCAGCAAGTCCGTACCAGAGGTCAGTCTCAAGAGACTGATTCCCTTAAGAGACTATCTATTAGCCTGGCAGGCTCTGACAGACGTGTCCTGATGGGTCCTGCGCACTGTAGACAGAGGCTATGCGATTCAGTTCGGGTCTCGCCTACCGACGGAGTGTCCCCCGTCTAGTTGGGGCCCAAGCAGGCTCTGGTCATGGAACAGGAACTGGTCAGTCTCTTGAGGGAGGTGGCCATTGAGGTGGTCCAGCAATGAGATTTAGAGTTCTACAGCCAGTACTTAATAGGTCCCAAAAAGGATGGGTGGTTTTGTTGTTTACTGGATCTGTGTCAGCTGAAACACTTGTTTCAGGCTTAAGATGTTGACCTTGAAACAGGTTGTGTCCTAAATCAGGCCCGAGGACTGGTTTGTGATCATATATCTGAAGAATGCATACTTTCATGTATCCATTCTTCCGGCTCACAGTTTCTGAGGTTTGCTTTCAGGGCCAAAGCTTTTCAATTCAATTCATTTTTATTTGTATAGCGCTCCGCTAAAGGTCTCTGGGGGAGGCCATGGTGTAAACAACACCACTTAGATCCAGTTAATTGCCCAGTCAGTTCAGTGTTGGAATACATTTTGCCAAAGGGTTAGCTCTATCCACCATTAAAGTTTATCTCTTGGCCACCTCCTCTCTCAAGAGAGTAGGGGACTTTCAGGCCTTCTCTGTGGCTTCTTCTTTTCTGGAATTCACTCCAGGCTTGGCCGGTGCCTTCCTCTATCCTAGATCAGGGTATGTTCCTAAGGTACTCTCAGTCGTCCTATAACCTGTGATGCTCCAGGCATTTTCTCCTCCTCTTTTTTAGGCCTCATACCAGGAGAAGCTTAACCAACATACATCTACATAACTGACCTGTAGAATAAATAGAACAGCTGCTCGTCTGCTATAGCCCTCCAAGGAGAGGTCTCCTTGTGAATAAGCAGATGCTAAGCAGATGGATTGTGGATGTTATTTCTTCCTCTTTTTTAGGTTCTATTGCCTTGACCTTACCACTCCTGGCCCTCTGTCCTTCCTCCCTCTGACACTAGCTGTGACCATCCACACTAGGCAGGAATTGGACAGTCTGGCCTGACTGACTCTAGTTCCCAAAGCATTTCTGACGCAGCTCTATTTCCTGAAGGGGAACGTCTCCAGATTAGGTATGTAATCATGGTGTCCTTAGGGAACAAGCTGTTGTGTCTCTATGCCACACTGCCTGCATCCCTGCTGTGCTTCCTTTGCTTTTCAGAAGCTAGCACTGGTTTTACTCCATGTGCTTTTATTCTTCCTAGTCATGATGTCACCCCACTGGTGATGGCATGCTTTCCATTGGACTGATTATACATGTGATTCAGAGCATGGACAACACGGCAGCGTCTTGTGCCCTCAGGGAACCATTGTTACATACGTAACCAGGAAATGTTCTTATTGCACCTAGTGGTGAAAAATAGGAACTGCTTAATTAACAGAGCTTACAGAGTGAGCGAATACACACTCACTTCACTGCTTCACATATATCAAAAATAATAAAAATGTTTGCACGTTCTGCTGTTTATACAGCTCTTAGTGTTATGCATGTGTGTGTGTGTGTGTGTGTGTGTGTGTGTGTGTGTGTGTGTGTGTGTGTGTTGTTTCCCGACAAAAATACTATGAAAACAGAACTTAAATTCGTCTCTATTGTCTAATGCCGAATATTCACGGCTAGCGTTGTTTGTTTTGTTGAAAAGTCCAGAAAGTCTACTTTCTCTTTCAGTGGTGAAAACGACTCGATCTTCATCTACCTATCAGACCATGGAAATAAAGGGATCTTTCACTTCCCCAACTCCACAGTTAGTAAATGTTCTTCTGCTTCTCTTCCATATTTCTGTACGCAGCTCTACATTTTTGCATTTGGTGTTGTGGAGGTGGAACATCACAATAGTAAACTGTTTTTATTTCTTTAGAATTGATTAGTGATAAACACAATATCAATTAGAGAACCAGTTCCTTCTAATAATACATGCTGATCTTCTCTTCCTGTTACAGCTTTATGCACATGATCTCATTAACACGGTGAAGACCATGTCCAAGAACCACAAATTCTCAAAGGTGCGTATTTTATCTCCTGATTTATATTTTAGTATCCCAGGGCTCAAGGACGAGGAGTAAAGTATTCAGATGTGAAAAGGTTTCTGAGGAGGAACATTAAGATCCAGACTGTCTGGGTCTATAACAACTTCAAGATGTTGTCTTAATATCACAGATCGGAAATCTAATCAATATCAGAGCACTAGACACAGTGAAGGTCAAACACAAACGCAGCTCAGACCTCAGACTAATAACTCGGGATGAGTCATTTATGAACGAGTCTTTAATGTGACTCAGAAGAACGAGTCGTCTCAAACAGTGATTCACTCATTTTCGACTGGACGCTCACGAGCAAAGCATCACAAAAACTCTGTAGGTTATGTACAGGAAACAGAATCGAGTAGTTCATCTCTCGACTCTTCCGGGCCGAGTTGTTCGCTATGCAGTGCATTTTTTGGTCCAAATCTTGATATTATGTTACAATAATTATGAGACTCATGTGAACAAAGAACTAACGATACTCACCAGAAGATATGAGGGATGAAGCTACTCATTCTGTTTATCATCATTTATCTTCAGCTACATTGTCATTTATAAATGATTGGAATTATAGTTAAAGTTGGTGAATGTAGACATGTTGTGGATCAACTTATTTAAAATGTAACATTTTGTTTTATTTCTGATCAGAGGAACCAAATGACTCAAAAAAGATTTGTTCATTTTGATGAACGAGATTTAAAGAACCGAGTCACTAAAATGATCCGATCTTGATCTTGAATCTTGACTTAAACTTTGTATTCTTGGTCTTGATTTCAGACTCTGTTATCTCGTCCCCTGCATTCACTGTCTCATCATTCACTCTGATTCCAATATCTTATTCTTGTCTCAGCCTTCATGTGATTCCATTGTCTTGATCTTGACTCAGATTCTTGTTTGCACAGACCGAATTGTCTTGGTTTTGATTTAGACTCCATTGTCTCAACCTTTGACTCAGCCTCCATTGTCTCATTCTTCACTTTGACTCATGTGTCTCTGTCTTGTCTCAGAATCCATTATCTTGGTCTTGACTCAGACCTGCCTTATAGATTGGTTTTGAACCCAACATTAATTAAAAGCTTTATTTGTGATGATCTCAGTGTGAGATGTTTACTGCTGCAGGAACATCAAATCCCAGTAACAGGAGTTTTATATAAATGCAGGAAAACAAATCCAAAGGGTTCGACAACAGTATAGTCTAACAACAGGTAACGGTCCGGGGTTCAACAAACAACAGAAACTAGTGTGGACAAAAAAAAACAGGAATCAGAAACAAGCACACACCCAGAGATACGTGATGCTGAAACTACAGAAAAAGGATCTGAGTGTACTGATGAAATGAGTCATTATATTTACTGTGTGTGTGTATGTGTGTGTGTGTGTGTGTGTGTGTGTGTGTGTGTGTGTGTGTGTGTATGTGTGTAATCAGAACGAGGTTGAAAGTGATAGCGATGGTGATGACTGGGTGTTGTAGTCCTCAGTGGTCATTTTGTAGTCTGGAGTTATGTAAAGAAAATGTGTTTATTGTTGTGCATTTATAGTTTTTTGTGTGTGTGTGTTTGTGTGTTTGCAGATGGTCATTTATTTGGAATCGTGTCATTCTGGATCAATGCTGAATCATCTGTCTGACAGCAACGGTTAGTGCGATATGAATCGGAATAGGTTTTCTGTAAAGTCCTGCATCTGATGTTCAGGTTTGTTCTTCTCACGTGTCTTAAAGGGCTTCATCTTTTTTTCTTTCAGTGTATGCAGTTTCTTCGTGCAGGCCTGATGAATATACCTATGCTTGTTTCTTCGACAAGGAAAGAAATACCTTCCTGTCTGATCTCTTCAGCATTAACTGGCTACAGCACATGGACACAGTAAGAGTTTAGAGCATTATTTGAGGAATTCATACTTTAATCCCACTTTTTACACCAATAAGATGTACTTAGAATTTGTACAGATTTTGTAAAGTATTTAAATTAAGCACCACTCGTTTACTTCTTCATTTCGCTTTAAAGGTAAAACTCACCATGACTTCATTTGGAGAGCAGTTTTCCTACCTGGAGAAAAAAGTGAGTAAGGATGCGAAGAAGGTCGGCGTGGCTGAGACACCGTGTAACTATGGGGACAAGGTGTGTATAAATAAAATAAATAAAAGTATTATATCATTATGATATTTTAATTCAAAAAGTGAAGCGGTACATGATTTAAAGAAAATCCAAAACATTGAAACAGTAACACAAATTCCAAAAAGCTTTTATTCCACATTATAATCACCAACGTTGAATTTTTTTATGAAAAATAAATGTTAATGGTAATGTTGCAAATAAAACGAGTGTCTTATTTCTTCTTCCTCACTGGGTGTGTTTTTTAGAGCATAATGAAGTTAATGTTGAGTGAATTTTTTGGAGGCTCCCCCGGCTCGGTCAGCGAGACCTACACGTCCCAGCTCGTGCATATTGAAGTATCGGATGTTGTAGACATTACAGAAGTTCCTCTGATACTCCAAGAAAACAAGGTGAAAAATGAACAGGACCCGGAAAAACGTCAGTCCCTGCAAAAGCAATATGAGGATCTTAAAAATGTGAGTAATCCTCTTCTTACTGTACTGCATTATTTACCGTTCTGAATTCTGAACAGATTCACTCTCACCGTATCCACACCCTGACTTAAATATGGATACATCAAAATAACCCTGTAATATATAAATAAAAAACAGTGTGGAGCTGTTACGCTAAAATACTACATGATGAACAGGTGATGTGGTGAAGTGATGAAAAGTTGTTTATGGCTGTTCAACTAAAGGCCAATCTCAAACCTCCCTTTTAGTTTTAAAATCCCAGAAACGGTTGCAGCAGAACAGTAGAGTGCCACCCAGAGGAGAATGAGGTTTCTTCTTACATTTACCTTTGCTGCATTTAGCAGACGTCTGTGTCCAGAGCGGCGTAGAAAAGTGCTTTGAGTTTTTAGCAATGAATAAATCTACACCAGTACGCCAGATTACAAACTTAATATAAATCAGACTATAACTCTTGATTTTTACAAAGCAAGATCATCTTGAAGTTTCCTCCTCAGGCCATCTCAGGGAGATTTGTTTTTTGCCACAGTCCCCACTGACTTACTTATTAGGGAAAAATTTACAATTACAAGGAACAAACTTATACTCTTTGTAAAGCTGCTTTGAGACAATGCCCATTGTTAAAACGGAATTAAGTTGAAAGTTACGCTCAATCCTACATAAGACATTCTTAAAAGACACACTGTTTTGCTCCAAGACTGATTTCATGTACGTACATACAGTTTATATGAAATAAAATAAATAAAAATTTAAATAAAATGTAAATGCAGAACATTTTTATTTTAGGAATTTCAGTGCCTATAATTTATTATCTTTTTGAGCAAAATAAACTCTGCATAGTGAAGCGCAAAGTGTCTTCTTTCCTAAAATACCTATGTAGCTTTGTAGCACACTGTTGTCAGGAACATTTTAATTAGGCAGGTTTTCATCTGTGAGTCCCAAACGTGGGGGCTTAATCCCACCCATTATATAAAATAAAACCACTCACACATGCGTCACGCATATTTGGGTGTTGAGATTTTTTATTTTGTGATAATTTACATATTATTATGTAGCAGTCGCTTTTGTCTGTTTAGATTAAAATTGTATAATGCAATCACATTTGTAGAAGAGGAAGATGATGGATGAGGCACTGCAGAAGATTGCTGAGCGTACAAACGCTTTACAAGTTCTTACCAGAAAACACGAGGTGACTCGCACTTACGAACTCAAAGTGGTGGCTGAGCATTTCAAGAAAAATCTCTTCAACTGGGAGAAGGAGCCGGTAAGTATATACATGCAGCATATACATTATATGCATTATGTGTTTGTGGTCAATTTATCCCAAAGGTGTTCAATAGAGTTAAGATCAGGGCTCTATAGTGGGTCCCTCAGGATCTTCCACTCTTCCAACACCGGATCTTTATGAAGCTGGCTTTGTGCACAGGGGCATTGTCATGCTGGAACAGGTTTGGGTCTCCCAAATCATGTATCCTAATACTAGTGTCCATTTAGTGTAGGTGTGTTTTTGTTTACTTACCAGACTTAAAGTGTAAAAAAGTTCTGTTTTAAAATGGAGCAAGTCCAGGAACCGGGATTGACCAGCGATGGGGGTGAAGTGATGACAACGGCAAGGCCGAGGGGGACTTGGGGGATCTACAATGGTGGCAAGACCATAGATATATGGAATAATGGCAATAAGGCCAGAGGCGGAGTGAGCATTGTGGGAGAACACAAGCATTTACATCATCATTAATGTTAACAGCATTAATATATCATTTGTAAGGTTAAACCATGGATCTTCAACCAGGGGTCTTCAACACCCGGCACAAACATCAAAGATAAAATATTTAATTTTATAAAGATTATAATTATTACATTAAAGTTCTTTTAAAATTAAAGCTGATGTTCATGTAAAGGTATAATAGTCCACCAGATAGTAAAAAGAAAGTTTTAATAGAGTTACAGTTTTAATTTTCTTCATATAACTAACGTAATATTATTGCTTTCTATTAATATCAGGGGCTGTGTTTAACACATTTTGTATCAGGGGTCCTGCCCCATGTCTCTATCTCCTAATGGGTCCTTGACTCATCTCTCTCTCTCTCTCTCTCTCTCTCTCTCGCTCTCTCTCTCTGCAGTTTGTTGTCACTCGTTCTCACCTGCAGGTGTTAGTGAATCTGTGCGAGTGTGGTTTGGAGGTTGAGAGGTATTTAATGAATTTCACTTTTTCAGAACTGAATCTGGAATGAAACACCACCAGTCATTTCTTTTTATATTTCTAATTACACTTATTTTTTATTTGTTTCCTCTAGCATCACTGAAGCCATCAGTCACGTGAGCCGGGAGATTACTTTCTGAAAACCTCGTTTTTTTTTCTTCTTACTGCTGAAGCACAAATAATCGTGATGTATTTCTAACAAGAAAAAAAAGAACTTTTAATTCTTTATTGTAACAAAAATCACACAAATCCAGTCATTGACCAAAATAAAGAACTTGCAAAGAAATGAGTTTATTTATTGAATGAGTTTATTTCAAAAGTAACGTGCTACATAGATGATTTGTACACATGCACACACATCATCCACTTCAAGGCAGTGCAAAGATCCATGCTGTAGGAGCAATTAGCTCATTAATCTTATTCATAAAAAGAACATTATCCAGTTTACCTTCAATAAAGTTTAAATTTAAGCTCATTTCCCAAAAATGACACTCCCATTGTCCTGCCCAGTGTCAGTCCAGTCCCAAAGACCTTTACTTCTGCTTTATCAGGTCCGAATTTGGCACCGGCATCAAATCCCAGACCCAGCTTGGCTTCAACTGGTCCAGCTGCAGCTGATACACTTCCAAGCTCAGCTCGAAGCATGGATGCTGATCCTGTCTTCTTAGTTGTTTTTTCTACAGAAGCACTTGGACCTTTAGCGTCAATTGCCCAGATGCCATTCGTTGCTTTGGCTGTGGTATGAGAAGAATTTAATGTTACAAGAAAATGACTAAACTTCACGGTGATAACAGTAAATCTACCTCACTACCTCATCTCTACTAGACACTCTTTAGTGATAAACACAAATACATGTTTGTGACTCCCTGACAGCGATGATGCAGTTAAAAGTGATAAAATAATACCTCAGATTCCGAGAGAACTTTCCACAACAATACAATCCAATTAGGAATATTATGTAAAATTAAAAAATGTAGAAGTCACACTGAAATAACACAGGCTTCATTATTGTGAGCTTACATTTTTTTTCTTTTGTAAATTCACACTGGAATACTAAAGAGGGAAAAAAGAAAGTGTTAATAATTGTAGTTTCTAAAATCAGGTAAGAGGTTATGTCACGTATACACAGGCAAGGAATTCTTAATAAACTGGCACATATTTGCTTCATAACCTACATAAGCAAAGTAGAGAACAAACAGAATAAAAAGAGCTGTATGAATGTCACTGTTCATAATGCAGTAAAGATACAGTGCAGTATTTCTGCAGGATGTTTTTAAGCATTTATCAGATTTGTGCAGTTTGTTAATGAGCAGAGCTGCAGTTTAGAAAATTTATAAATGACTTATATTCATTAAATGCATTATAATGGATGTAAAGATAGTCTTTTATTAATACAATATAACACTCAAAATTCATTCCATATTTATCTGATTATTAACACTATTTCTTACCTGTCTTATCTCCTGTGATGCTTTAGTTTCTAAGGAGATGCATCAGAAGCTTTTATAACAGTTATCTTTAGCTTTCACTTTTGGACTGAGTCATCACCAGGGTTTTGAATTCCTGTAAATGGTGCATTTATACAAATTAATATACTCATCAAAGCCGTTTAACTGAACTGAACCCCTGCCACATTTCCTGTTATTTCTATGTAACCTTATTACACCTGATGTACTGTAGATAATAACATAAACCAAAATATAATTAGTGGTTGGACACACATTCTTATACTCCAGTGCTCATGTTAGTTCTCTCTCTCCAGTGTTCTGTATTGTTGAAAGATTTATGATCAAACTCTTGATGTCACCCAAATGAGGATAAGGTTCTGCTTTTGAGTCTGGTTCCTCTCAAGGTTTCTTCCTCATAACATCTAAGGGAGTTTTTCCTTGCCACAGTCGCGGCTGTTCATCAGGGATAAACACACACCGTTCACCTTCACTGGTGATTTCTGTAAAGCTGCTTTGAGACAATGTCTGTTGTGAAAAGCGCAATAGAGATTAACATGACTTGACTTGACATTTACTGTGCAAAAATAAATATTACTTTCTGAAATTTGCTTTAAATAATCAAATTAATCTTATCTGTTTTATGTCACTGAACTGTTGAAACTGTATACTTAGTAAGAGCAGTAGTGAGAATAAACCAGAGTTGTATGCATGTGAGTGAAGTGCATCATTGGACTCAGTTGTGTTCAGTCAATATGCTGGTAAATTTTACAGCTGCAAGTGCATGTGCATTGTAGACATTTATTAAAGCTCACATTAGAAACTAATAATGAGTCATTCTTGAATGATTCATTTCCAAAACTGATTTCAAAAAAGTTGGGACACTGTACAAATAGTGAATAAAAACAGAATGTATGATGTGGAAGTTTCAAATTTCAATATTTTATTCAGAATACAACATAGACGACATATCAAATGTTTAAACTGAGCAAATGTTTCATTTTAAGGGAAACAAATGGGTTGATTTTAAATTTCATGGCATCACCACATCTCAAAAAAGTTGGGACAAGGCCATGTTTACCACTGTGTGGCGTCCTCTCTTCTTTTTATAACTGTATTAAGTCTGTACACGTCTGGGGACTGAGGAGACAAGCTGCTCAAGTTTAGGAATAGGAATATTCTCCCATTCTTGTCTAATACAGGCTTCTAGTTGCTCAACTGTCTCAGGTCTTCTTTGTCGCATCTTCCTCTTTATGATGCACCAAATGTTTTCTATGGGTGAAAGATCTGGACTGCAGGCTGGACATTTCAGTACCTGGATCCTTCTTCTACACAGCCATGATGTTGTAATTGATGCAGTATGTGGTCTGGCATTGTCATGTTGGAAAATGCAAGGTCTTCCCTGAAAGAGACGACGTCTGGATGGGAGCATATGTTGTTCTAGAACTTGGATAAACCTTTCAGCATTGATAGTGCCTTTCCAGATGTGCAGCTGCCCATGCCACACGCACTCATGCAACTCATACCATCAGAGATGCAGGCTTCTGAACTGAGCGCTGAGAACAACTTGGGTTGTCTGGTCCTCTTTAGTCCGGATGACATGGCGTCCCAGTTTTCCATAAAGAACTTCAAATTTTGATTCGTCTGACCACAGAGCAGTTTTCCACTTTGCCACAGTGCATTTTAAATGAGCCTTGGCCCAGAGAAAACACCTGAGCTTCTGGATAATGTTTAGATACGGCTTCTTTTTAGACCTATAGAGTTTTAGCCGGCGACGGCGAATGGTGCTGTGGATTGTGTTCACCAACAATGTTTTCTGGAAGTTTTCCTGAGCCCATGTTGTGATTTCCATTACAGCAGCATTCCTTCTCGTATGGTTTTCCAGCCTTGACCCTTACACACAGAGATTGTTCTAGATTCTCTGAATCTTTGGATGATATGATGCACTGTAGATGATGAGAACTTCAAACTCTTTGCAATTTTTCTCTGAGAAACTCCTTTCTGATGTTGCTCCACTATTTTTCACCGCAACATTAGGGGAACTGGTGATCCTCTGCTCATCTTGACTTCTGAGAGACACTGCCACTCTGAGAGGCTCTTTTTATACCCAATCATGTTGCCAATTGACCTAATAAGTTGCAAATTGGTCCTCCAGCTGTTCCTTATATGCACATTTAACTTTTACGGCCTCTTATTGCTTCCTGTCCCAACTTTTTTGGAATGCGTAGCTCTCATGAAATCCAAAATGAACCAATATTTTGCGTGACATCTCAAAATGTCTCACTTTCAACATTTGATATGTTTCTATATTCTATTGTGTATAAAATATAAGTTTATGAGATTTGTAAATTATTGCATTCCTTTTTTATTTACAATTTGTACAGTGTCCCAACTTTTTTAGATCCATCAATCTCCACCAGTCTCCACCAGTCTGCATCAGTTACCATCAGTTTTCACAAGTCTGCATCAGTTATTATCAGTCTCCATTAGTGTCCACCAGTCTCCATCAGTCTGCATCAGTTGCCATCAGTGTCCACCAATCTGCATCAGTTGCCATCAGTATCCATCAAACTCCACCAGTCTGCATCAGCCTCCAACAGCCTTGATCAGTCTACATCAGTCTCTACCAGTCTCCACCAGTCTTCACCAGTCTCCATCATCCTCCACAATTCTGCATCAGTCCGCATCAGTTACCATCAGTCTTCACCAGTCTCCATCAGTCTCCACCAGTCTCCATCAGTTGATAATTCAGCAGACTAAATGAAACTAAGTGAATATCTTGGTTGCATTCTTTTGAACATCCAGTACACAGTTATAAAAGGTATTTATGATGGTACTCTCTGGTGTCACCCAAATCAAATTAAATCAATTCAAAACAAATTTTGTTTGTCACATACGCATTCATACAGAGTACAACATGTAATGAAATGATTGTTATGACTGTCCAACATGTAAATAGAAATTAAATAAATAAAAAATATCCCTAACCCCAGATAAACTCTAACAAGTATAGAAGTTTCTCTCATGGTTTCTTTCTCATATCATATACCTTTAATCAATTATAATCATGACATCATCTCAACCAAACATCCTGAGGATGGAGAATTCCCCAAACAATTATGTGAAACCGGGTTCCTAAAGGAAAAACTAACAAACTCTGATGCCCTTCTTCTTTCTTGTAAAACTGTATGCTGGTAATTTGTGTAAAACATATTGTGAATATAGAAATATAATAGTATATAATATTATAATGTTCCTGCATTAGAAAAGAAATCATTATTCACTTATATTATATTGAGTTGAAACACTGTAATGATTCTCACCAGTGTCTTATGACCACCAGTCTGTTTAACTGTATCTCTGTGCACTCGCAGATTATGAAGCGCACACACACACACACACACACACACACACACACACACACACACACACAGCATTCAGTTAGACAAGAAAGAAGAAGGGAATGATATCAATATGATTGTGTAGAATTACCAGTCCAGTCTAATAATTTTAATAAATTGACTGTATGAATGTAAAACTCATCAATTTGTACAGTGTCCCAACTTTTTTAGAATCGGGTTTGTACATTATAACAAGGTAAATTACAGTTTGACGTAAATTTATAGTCTGAGATCATTTACAGCCTGAGGGAAATTATAATATGTAGTAAATTCCCACCTGAGGTAAAATGGTACCTAACTTAAATTCTAAAATGAAGCAAATTAAAATGAAATAAACCCGAAGTAAATTATAGCCTATAAAATGAAGAAAATTATAGTCAGTGAATTATAAAATGAGCACATTTCAGTTAAATGTTAATCTGAGGTCAATTTCATCCTGGTGCAAATTATAACATGAGGTAAAATAATGACGGAACTAATTTATAGTTCAGTTTACTGCAGACTATAATAATGAAGTCAATTATATTTTGAGATAAATTATAAAATTATAAAAATTAAAGTAAATTAATATCAGAGGTAAATTGAGAAAAAGAAGTTGCAAAGAAATAAGTTTTACATTTTACACACATTTATTGTCCACTTTATTAGGAACACCTACACATTAATACAGCCATCATGTGACAACAAAAAAAACATAAAATTAATGCAGCTTCCATTAATGATCACATCAAATTTCTGAAAGAATCACTTTAAACTTCTTATAAAAATGATCCACTTTACATTCAGAAAAATTTAATTTTAGCCTCACTTCCAAAAAGTGACACTCCAATTGTGCTGCCCAGTGTCACTCCTGTACCTAGAAACTTTAATTCTACTTTAGTGGGTCCAATTGTGACACCAGTATCAATCCCCAGACCCAGCTTTGCTTCAACTGGACCAGCAGCAGCTGCTACACTTGCAAGCTCGGCTTGAAGCATGGCTCCTGCTTCCAGACCGTTAGCCTCAGCCTCAGCAGAAGCATTTGGACCTCTAGCTGCAACTGAGAAGATGCTCCACGCTGCTCCAGCTCGTCCTACACCAGCCTCAGCAATGGCTCCAGCTTTTGGGATGCGCTTTCCAGGTTCATTATTAAAAGCATGAGCGTACGTGTCCGTGTCAGCGTACATTCCATCAGCGTACACCTCTGCTGGTCTGTCAATGTTATCAATTATCTCGAAGATGCCTTGTGCTGTAGCAACTGCAAGATGTTTTGAAAGAATCGAATTAAAAACCATAATGAGATAAAGTTTATCACGCTGCTGCTGAGTTCTGGATTGTGATTGGTCAGAAAGTGTTGATCAATTCTCTAATCAACAGCAGCTCTGACAACAGTGCAGATTTATATTTATAAGCAACTCCACATTCTTCATCTCTAATTCCTCACTCTATCATTTACATCAATAACATCATATACAGTACATTGTTTATTTCTAACACAACTAGAAGCTCTTTAGTGATAAATGTAGTGAATGAATATGTTTCTGTGTTGCTCTGTTTGGCAGTGATGATGTGGATAGAATGAAAAATTAATGCTCACAAATGTAAAACTATATAAAATTTCAGAATTTTTTCAAACAAAAATATAAATTTAATTATTGGGAGCTTACGTTTCTTTAATTTTCTTTTAGGTTTTTGGCATTTGACAGGCATTTTCAGGGAGAAACCACTGGAAATTTACACAGGAAATCTGGGAAATAGAAATAAAAGGAGAATGAGACAAAAGTGTATTTAATTTTTTTTAATTCATTCAGACTTCATCTGCTTAAATGTGAATAATTTAATATTTTAATAATCTTGGAAATTAAAATGCTAAACAATAACTTACTATACAAAAAAATGCTATACAATAACTTAAATAACAAAACTTCTATCAATAAAATGTAAAACCCAAAAATTACTAAAATCAAATTAGTAATGTGTTGTTTATTACCTGCTTTGTTTGTTGTGAGTGAGTGTCCTGAGTGAGTGTCCTGAGGAGATCACCGCTTTTATACCCAACAATATCTTTCACTTTTGGTTCATCATCTGAGTCATCAGCAGGTGGTTTTACATTCTTCAAAAAGGGTCGGTTTATTGAAATCAGTAGACTAGACTGAGAATTCTACAACTTCCTGTTAATATTATCAATGTACAAAACATGTTTTAAAACAGTCATGATTCTTGACATGAGCTTGAACATTTGGAAAGGCTCCAGAAATAGCTGTACATTATATACAGGTTTTAGAGAAACATCCAGAAAAAAAAATTTAAGGGAAGGTCATGCATATTTGGATAAAACATGTAAACTGCATCTTTTACAATAGGATGACCTCATAGTTGAAGAGTTCGGGTGCTGAACTCACCTGTCTGCAGTCTAGACCTTTCACCATTTATAAACATTTGGTGCATCATGAAATGAAAAATAAAACAAAGGAAACCCAGAACTGTTGAGCAGCTCGAATCCTGTATCAGACACATATGGGAGAACATTCCTCTCCCAAAACTTTAGCACCTGCTCTCCTGAGTTCCCAGATGTATACAGAGAGAACATGGAGTGTTTAGAGTGGCCTTTTATTGTGTCCAGCCTAAAGCACACTTGTGCAATAATCATGCGGTCTAATCAGCATCTTGATCTGCCACACCTGTGAGGTGGATGATTCTCTCTGTGAAGGAGAAGTGCTCACTAACACACATTTAGACAGATTTGTGAACAGTATTTGAGAGAAATTGGGCTTTTGTGTACATAGAAAAAGTCTTAGATAATTGAGTTCAGCTCATGGAAAATTGGGGCAAAAACAAAAGTGTTGTGTTTATAATTTTGTTTAGTATAATACAAACAGATGACCATGAACTTGTGTCTGGATTAATGGTTAGTTTATCACCTGGTCATTGCCCTTCTATAACATCTTTTGAAATTCATCTGAGCTCATCATTTATTGATCTACTTTTTCCTAAAAAGCTGATGAAAGCAGATAAAAAGAATAATATCCAACTTGAAGGATTTCACCAGGTAACAAACAGCCTTTAATTCTCATATATACATTGAAGCATGGGTAAATTCTTGTGAAATTCTTTTCTCCGTGAGCCGTGTGATTACAAAATGTTATAATCCATATTAGCATAAGCGATATGGGTAAATGGTAGTGCTCTTGTTTATTTTTGTTTATTCCCATTAGCAATTCTATATTATATTTTCCATTAAACTCATTTATACATTTGAGCAAATGGGAATTGAAACATTGCTTATTGGACTCATTGTTGCTTCTTTGCAACAATAAATGTTACAGAAAGAATTTAATGTTTTAATTCACATAGAATTAATTGAGTATTCTTTTAAATCTTCAGTCCTCACAGATCGCTTCCCTGGTATCAGCAGCTACTGTATATTCTCATTTAGTAAATTAATGGAGCATTCGAAGAACTAAATATTTCCCTCCCACCAGAAAAGTACTTGTGTTGTTTATTTTAAGCAGTTAAGCAGTTGTTGCTCTGTGCTCATGCCTTAAGCCTTTCCACTGTCCGACAGGTGATAAAAACCTAATTTTATTAACATGAAGTTTTATTTTGAATGTAAAATTAAGTGGGTGTGTGTGTGTGGACAAAAACAAATTCACACAAGCGTTAAGGTTAATGTGAATATAATTGCAGTGAAGGACAAGGTGTGTCTCATCCTCCCTTATTTGAATATAATACATTTTTTTCTCATTACTACTTCACTGCCATGTACCTCGCAGTCTGCATTCTGCACTTTCACACCTATTACTAGACACCTCAACAACTAATCTGTAATAAATGGACATTCAGTGCCCCCCAGATGAGAATGAGGTTCCCTTTTGCGTCTGGTTGCTCTCAAGGTTTTTTCCTCATACCATCTCGGGAGGTTTTTCGCTCACCCCAGTGTACACTGACTCTCTCATCAGAGATAAACAATTATACAGAACAAACTTACAGGCAATAAATGTACACATTGTTTTATACCACCATCTAAAATCTTTATCTGTATAAATCAGCGTTGAGTCAATGTGAAATATTGTGCATTGTAAAATAGCACTATAAAAATAATGAATAAACCTCACATTGTGTTCTGTACATTAACAAAACAATCAGGGATCATCATAGTGAAATGAAGATTAGTGGAGATTTGTGCTCATTCAGCCACAATGGTACTGGAGGTGAGGTGAGGAGGCCTGAGGTGAAGTCAGAGCTCCATTTTATCCCAAAGGTGTTCAACAGAGTTGCAGTCAGAGTTCTGTTGCAGGCCACGTAAGATCTTGCACTCAACCCCATGTAAAGCAGCTCTTTATGGAACTGGATTTGTGCACAGGAGCATTGACATGCTGGAACAGGTTTGGGTCTACTAGTTTAAGTGAAGGCAAAATTTCATGCAGCATCCAAAGACCTCTGATACAATTGTGTGCCTCCATGTTTGTGCAAACAGTTTGGGGAAAAAACACACATGGGTCAGGTGTCCCAATACATTTGGCCTTAGAGTATATAGAGACAACTCAAGATAGAGAGTTTGTAATTTTAGCATCGATATGAAATTCACTTCCTGGGTTTCCTGAGATTTAGACTTTTTTTACCTGTGAAAATTTGTCCATTCGTCAAATAGATTTAAAATAAAATATTCTATTTAGAGTTATTCAACTGATATTGAATGCAATTTACCTGCAATTTAGACCTGTTCTGTTTAATCTCTTAATTTGTCATTTGTTATGATGATTACACTAGTTTTTATTTACTCTTTGATAAATTTTGATTTATAATTTGAAATAGAGAAATATATTAGTTCTCTAGACAGTAGTAGAACATTGACTTTACATGTTTTGTTTACATGTTTACATGTACAAAGACAACCACCTGCCTTGAATGTGAATCGTAATAATTTCCTTCAGCTTTGAATAGGGAAAGTAGTTTTCTGAGAAATCAAAGTAGAAAAGGCCAAAGACAACATTAGCCATCTGACAGAAGAAGAAATCGCCAACACACAGAAGACACTAAAACACCAAGACAACCAGCAAATGATCGCTCCCTCGCTCTCAGTTTAAGGTATCTCCTAATTTTCTATTTCACTATTTTATAGTGGTAGTTTATTATTAACACTATAAAGCTGTTTAATAACTCCTATGTAACTCTGCAAATACAAGTCCATTAATATCTCATAGAGATGTTTACATTGGAGACACTGCTGTATTTAAATATACAGTATATTAGATCATAGTATATTATATAATAGTTCTCCAGGAAGACAGTAAAGCTTAGCTCCTGGAAATAAATGTTGCTGTAATCAGAAATTACTCTGTAGTTATAAAATAAACTAGATAGATAGATAGATAGATAGATAGATAGATAGATAGATAGATAGATAGATAGATAGATAATACAAATAAAATAGTGCAGATGTTTGTAATATGTGTAAAGAATGAGGAGTATAAAAAATACAATATGTAGTATGTACATTGTATGTCGAATTGTACAGAAGTTCTATACAGCGTTTATACAGTGATGGAGTGTAGAGTTCAGTAGGGTGATAGTGAAGGTGAAGGTAATGGTGATGGTGATGGGGAAGGTGAAGGTGATGGTGATGGTGGATGGAAAAAAGCCGGTCCTGAACTTGCTGTTTCTGTTGCGTATGTTCCTGTATCTCCTTCTTGATGGAAGGAGGTTAAACAGTTTGTGACTGGGATGTGAAGAGTCCTTGATAATGTTGTGAGCTCTACACAGACATCTGCTGTGGTGAAGGTGCTCAATGGCGAGTAGTTCTGTACCAATGATGCGATGGGCGCTTTTTTTTGAGCCTTTGCTGGGGTTTACGTTCACACACAGTGGAGCATCCATACCAATCAGTGATGGAGTTGGTCAGGATGCTCTCGATGATGCAGTGGTAAAAACTTGTTAGAATCCCTGGTGACCAGAGGTGGCAAAAATACACACATCCTTTACTTAAGTAGAAGTACAGATACTTATGTTTTAAAATACTCGGGTAAAAGTTGAAGTACTGATTATTCTTTTTTACTCAAGTGAAAGTAAAGAAGTTTTGGCTCTGACATGTACTTCAGTAAATAGTAGTTATTACTTCTACCTGTTTTAGTGTCACGCTGGTAACTGAACCCCACATCATATTAATATTAGAGCTTTCAATCAAATTAAATATTAAATCACACATTTCTATCTGTTCTAAATGTACCATATATTAATACTTCCTGTTTTTAATACTTTAAGCAACATGGACATTGAGAAATATGGATGCAACATAGAGCATGAAGACAAAATATTCTTGTAAATGTTTTAAAGTAATAATGATGGTTTAAATTATGTAAATCATCAGGACATCAAATGGAACCTTTGCTTTGTTTCCACACGGACAGTTAATAAGGTGATACCAGAGAAACTGCACCTCTTCAAGTCAAGAAGCTTTTGTCATAATCATACTGATTTATGGTCTGTAATGGTTTTATGGGATTTATGGTATAAATCATACCGATTACAGAATCAGAGAATATTTTTATTCAATGCGAATGTGGTTTATCTAAAAGACATTTCGAGTTTTCTACACATATATTTATTCTGTCTGTGAGGTAAATATTCAGTGATATTCAGGTTGTTTTATTTGTGTTTGTAAAGAGAGATTACATGGCAGAGAGCGCCCCCTTTCGGTTTACTTTATTTTACAAAAACACAGCGTTTTGTTGTTATTATTTTGTTTTGAGTTTATTTATTTATTTTAAATAGTTAGTAGTTATCTAAGAAACAGGCAACAGTTTGTAGAAATTGGTGGATATAAATCTATATGCAGGAACATTAATTGTGGTGTACCACAAGAATTGGTTTTAGGTCCAAAACTGTATATAATATACTAAATATAAGATATGTATAAGATATACTAAAATGTATTTTATTTGCTGATATCACAAATATTTTCTGTTCCGAGGGATAATTTACAGCAACTTTTAGAGGTGATAACAACATAAATTAATCAATTAAAACAGTGGTTTGATGTAAATAAACTCATTAAATACAAACAAAACAAAGATTATGTTATTTGGAAAATATAAAACAAATATTCAGGTAGAATTGAAAACTGAATGTAAGTATAGAAAGAGTATATGGAAATGAAGTGTAATTAAGGTGTAATTTTAGATTAAAGATATGCTGAAAACCGCAAATAAAGTATGTGCACCCACCTCTCGCACCACTCTAACTGCTGTGTCTCGCCCACAAGCGGCGCAGGAGCACCAGATTTAAAACCTCTCTGCAGGCATGCCGGAAATCATGGGATTCTTGCGCACAAGTTTTGGTGACAGAATTCCCAAAGGTACTCAGCCGTCCTCATTGCCTGCTGCCCCAGTCCTGCAGGCACCCACAGCACCGGCCCCTGCTTCACCTACAGGCACCTCGGCTCTGCGTAAACCTCAGCTCGTGCTGCCAGCCTGATTTTCAGGCGACCCAGACTCCTGCTGCTCTTTCATCATGCAGTGTGATCTGATTTTTAGTATGCAGCCCACTCAATTTGGTGCGGAGCGCTCTAAGGTGGACTACGTCATTTCCCTCCTATCAGGTGAAACCCTAAACCCAAACCCTGGGCCACCGTGGAGTGGAAAAGCCAATCGGCTAACTGCACATAATTTGCCACCTTTTCTGCCGAACTCCGGAAGGTTTTTGGCTCTACGCCACCCCGAGATGCCGTCTGCGCCCTGATCTTGGCCACACAGGGGCATCGCTCTGTGGCAGAGTTTGCAGGTGACTTCTGGACCCAGGCCATTGACAGCGGATGAAATCACACAGCACTTTATGATCCTTTCCTCCAGGGCCTCTCGCCTGCCTTAAGGAGGAACTTGCCGCTTGTGATCAACCCCGGGATCTGGATTTTCTGATCATCTTGGCTACCGCGGTTACCCTGCTCAGGCTCTTCATCCTTACTGTCTTTCCCCTACACACAATTCCCCACCTCGTGCTTCGGGTCCCGGCACCCGCTCTCATTCCCCACTGCAGGCCATGGAAAAAGGATGCCACCACCCCACTGAGAAGGAGAGACCTCGGTCGTTGGGTCTATGCCTATACTGTGGAGGCAAAGGGCACATGGCCGCATCATGCCCAGTTAAAGGCTCGGCTCGTTGGTGAAAGAGGGAGCACCCATGAACCCCTATTCCCCCGCTCCCTCCAAACCAACTATCTTGGTTCACCTTCAGTCAGGCCCAGGAGGCACAGAATTTGCTGCTGACCTAATCAACCTCAAGCTTGCCAAGCAGCTACGAGTCCCCATGGAACCCCTACCCGAAGCTCTGCTGATCAGAGTCCTGAGCGGCAGCCTTTTAGACCGGGCCACTCATTGCACCAAGCCTCTTCTCATGTCAGTGGGGAAACATCAGAAATTGTTTTCCTTCCTGATCATCTCCTCGCCTCAAGCCCCCATCATGCTCGAGATCCTTTGGCTGCAGAAACACAACCCACATGTGGACTGGATGACAGGGCATATACTGGATTGGGGTGTGCATTGCTTTGGGCACTGCCTCGCCTTCCCCCCACCCAAACCACTGCTGGTTGTCACTCCCATGCTCTCAGATTTAGCATTGGTTCCTAAAACCTATCATGACCTTGCGCCTGTGTGCAGTAAGGCCTTGGCTACCTCCCTGCCTCCCCACTGACACTTCGACTGTACAATTGAGCTGCTTCCCAGAACCAGCCCCCACATGGCCGCCTGTATCAATTATCAGCCCCAGAGAGAGCAGCCATGAACCAGTATATTCAGGAGCCCCTGGCAGCAGGTATCACTGACCATCCTACTCCCCAGCTGGGGCAGGGTTCTTCTTCATATAGAAGAGGGATAAATCCCTTTGCCCATGTATCGACTACTTTGGTCTTAACGCCATCACTGTCCAGAACCGTTACTCGTTGCCGCTTATGGCCTCAGCGTTCGAGCTCCTGCATGGTGCCATGGTCATTGCTAAGCTGGATACCACCTGGCGCGTTTCAGGGAGGGTGACGAATGGAAACCACCTTTAATACCCCAGCCGATCAATACAAGTACCTCGTCATGCCGTTCAGTCTTTCAGGCACTGCTCAATGAGGTCCTCCTAAACATGCTCAACAGCTTTGTGTTTGTCTATCTAGATGATATCCTGATCTTCTTCCACTCCATGGACGAACACATCCAGCAGGTCTTGGAGAGACTCCTCAAAAACAGGCTCTATGTGAAACCTAAGAAATTTGAATTCCACACCTCACAAACCTCGTTCCTTGGATACCTGCTTTCAGGCTGTAACATCCAGATAGACCCTGCCAGGATCCAGAATATCCGGGATCGGCCAACCCCCACCTCCCACTGCCAACTACAAAGGTTCCTGGGCTCCCACCGATGGCCCCGCTATGTGCCCAAATCTTGCTCACTACACAGCTCCACGCTCAAACCTGCCGACGGCACCACTCTCTGCCTAAACCTTGCTGACTCATCATGTCGACCAGAAAGCCTGGGTGCCAACCAAGGACCTGCCCCAAAGAGCCACAAAGAGACTCGCTCCATCCTTTGTCTGGCCTTTCCCGACCTGAAAGGCATTCCACCCAGTGGCTGTCTGCCCCAAACTCCGCTGCGACCTTTCCCTATCCCGATATAAGGACATGGATACCTGTTCAGTTTTTGATTTTATAAAATATAAAACATTAAGAACTATACATTCTAGAAGTATAAAATAGATGTTTAGAGGTGATTGTGAATGGGGGTTATAATGTTGATTGCATTTGGATGGGTGATTATTGGGTTGTTTAATTTATTGTGAATTTGTTATGTTGTAAGGAATATAAAAATATAAAGATATGCTGGAATGTTAAAACTGTATATGGGTGGAACAATAATAAGCTTTTGCTTTATCCCACTCCTTTTTAAACATTTTGTAATGTATAACGTCTGAATGAATGGATGAATTGTTTAACAGTTTTATAATGTGTTCTCAGTTATTAGAAAATGTTGCTTCTAGTGAAAATTTTTATTTATTTATTTGTGACACGTGGTTACAGTTGAACGTGTTCCGATTCGGATCTCTGAGGAATGTTGATCACAGAGCTCTTCATTGACACTTCAGCGATGAAAGAGCATCTCTTTATCATTTTCTTGCTTACAGGTGAGAAAGGAAATCAGTGTGTCTGGTGAGTGTATAAGTGTGGTTGGTGATGAACACATGATGCCTGCAGTAAAAAAAAGTGTGTGTGTGTGTGTAAGAAGTAAATTTATGTTAGTGGCAGTTTAAACATAATGATGGTGTAAAAAGGGACAAATAGTATGAAAATAGCTTTACAGTACAGAGTGGCTGCTCCTAAAGCAGCATTTACAGAAGTAGATAAAATCTACTGAAGAGGGGACCCATCCTCATTAAGTTGACATTCAATGTCCATTCCATATCTATAATTTTTGAGGTTGAGAACTGTACAGTAATGGACATGAATGCCAAACTATTTTAGGCAAAAGTAGTCTTAAACCATAGTAGCAAACAGTTTATATAATTTACAGTCCAAAACCATCACCATGTTTCTTGAGTTTAAGTCTCCACAGTAACCTCATGGATCTTAAGATAAAATAAGATGAGATAAGATAAGATAAGATAAGATAAGATATACACATGACAATACATACATTAACACATGACAATACATCATTATAGGACAATAGGTTAAATAAACAAAGCTGTGTGATGAAAATGTTTGGATCGGCCACACACTTTAAATAACAATAAGAAATTCCCTCTCAAAACTACAGGAACACTAGTAGATAGTCAGCTCTCTGTGTTCATGCAGAGGAACGAGGACTGAGGAGGATTCGCTCTTACAATTCCTTCTTATGGAAAGATTTTCCTCTGGGGGGTGTGAAGATTTGTGGAGATTTATTTAGTTACAAGGGTGTTACTAAAGTCAGGTACTGATGTAGGTATGAAAGTGAGGAAGCCTCGGGTGGAATCAGCGTCCCAGAGGTGTTTAAGTTTGGTGCAGGAGATCTTCCAACCCATGTAAAGCAGTTCCCCTTCAGGAACTCAAGCTGCATTAAGAACGCTTTGGGAACGCTTCTGCGTTGTCCACACCCTCAATCTCTGGATGATAATTCTGAATTAGGTCGTGTTTCAAATAAAGTGTGAGGACTGGTTTGTCACTATAGATCTTTAGTTTACTTGCGGAGCCAAAGCTAACTGATACCAGGACTTACCATTTGGTCTTGCCCTCTTACCCTGCCCCTTTACAAAATGTGTGGACGCGGCACTGGTCCCGCTGAGACTCCGGCGAATCCGCATTCAAAATTATATTGAAAATTGGTTGATACTGGCTCAATCAAAGCAGCTGATTGTAGAGCAGAACAGTGCTGGGAGTTCCTGGTCATCATGAAACGCTGATGATAGATGGGTCCTTCACGGGATGTGGTGGTCAAGAGTAGCCTCTCTGCCCAAGGTCTCTGCGGAAGGCCCCATCTGATGTGGCACATCAATTGCCTAGCGATGCTGGCCATGCTTCGTGTTCTGAAGCATTTCCTTCCAGACCTCAAAGGCCACCATGTGTTGGTCTGTACGGACAACATGTCTGTGGTCTCCGATATCAACCACCAGGGGGTCCTGCAATCTCGCCTTCTGTACAAGCTGGCACGTCAAATACTCCTGTGGGATGAATGGAAGCTCCTCTCCTTGAGGGCACCGTATATCCCAGGCCACTAAAATCAGGGAGCAGACGCCCTCTCGAGGCAAGGGCTGAGGTCCAGGAAATGGTGATTTACCTGGAAATTGTGGAGCAGATTTGGGAGAGATTTTACAGAGAAGAGCGCAAGTGAACCTGTTTGCAACTCAGGAGACGTCACACTGTCCTCCGTGGTTCTTTCTTACTCCCCCAGCTCCCTTTAAGGCTGGACGCCATAGTTCAGGTGCAGCGCCTTTTCCCCATTAAGGCTGCTCCCCGGAGTTCTGGATAGAATTCACCGGGACTTCTTTTCCTCCCGGTGTACCATGGCGACCAGGCAGGCCATGGTTTGCAGAACTGGTAGCCATTTTCAAACACCCCCTGAGATTTCTCTCAGGAGAGATCTTCTCTCTCAGGCAGGGGGCAAAATAGTTTACCCCAGTTCAGAGCTAAGGAGACAGTGGCTCTGGCCCCTGTGAGGGGCACAAATCCTAGATTCTGGTCTCTCCACTGACGTGGTAAAGACCATCCTCCAGTCCAGAGCTCCCTCCATGAGGAGGTCCTATGACATGAGATCGTGCTTGTTCATGGCATGATGCAAACAGCACCACTTAAATCCAGTAAACTGCCCGGTCGACCCAGTGCTGGAATTCCTGCAAGAACAGTTCGCCAAAGGGTTGCCTCCTTCCACTCTGAAGGTTTACGTGTTCCTCGCTGGGCAGTCGCTGGGTAAAGACTTTTTGGTGACACATTACTTTCGCGGTATCCAGAGGCTGAGGCCTCCTGTACGATCTGGAGTGCCTGTGTGGGATTTGTCCATTGTCTTGGAGGCCCTGTTTGAGCCTCCTTTTGCGCCATTGAGTAGGGTTCCTTACAGTCAAGACTGTGTTTCTTGTCTATCTCCTCTCTCTTAGGTTAGATTAGGGGATTTTCAGGCCCTCTCTGTGGCCCCCTCATTTATGGAATTTACTCCAGGCATGGCCAGTGCCTTTCTCTACCCCAAAGTCGGGTATTTCCCCAAGGTACCCCCAGTCGTCCCATGACCTGTTATACTCCAGGCATTCTTTGCTCCTCCTTTTCAGGCCCCAGACCAGGAGAAGCTTAACTGACGTCCACAGAACTGAACTGTGGAGGAAGTCAGAGCAGCTGTTCATCTGCTATGGCCCTCTAAGGAGGGGTCTTCCTGCCAACAAGCAGGGCCTTAACAGGTGGATTGTGAATGCTTCTCTGACCTTTCGGGGTCAGAGCTCACTCTACTTTGTCCTCTGAAGTTTCCCTCCAAGACATCTGCAACACTGCGGGCTTTGTCATGTTTTACAGCCTTGGCCTTAGTGCCACTAGTGGCCCCTCTGTCCTTCAACCTAGCTGTGGTCTTCTACTGTAGGTAGGGATTAGTCGCTCTGGCTTTATTGGACACTCATTCCCAAAGCGTTGTTGATGCAACTCGTGTTCCTGAAGTGGAACATCTCCAGGTTATGAATGCAACTATAGTTCCCAGAGGGAACCAAATGCTGCATCTCCAAGCCACACTGCCTGCATCCCTGAAGCGCTTCCTTCCCTTGTGCTTTGATAGCTTCTTGGTCATGACGTCACTCCACAGGTGATGATGCGCTTTTCCATTGGACTTATTACACACGTGATTCAGAACGTAAACAATGCAGAAGCGTTCCCAAAGTGTTTTTGATGCAGCGTCCCGTTTCCTCTGGGAACTATGGTTACATTCATAACCTGGAGATGATCTTCATGGAGATGGTTTGGTGCACAGGGGCATTGTCATGCTAAAACAGATTTGGGTCTCCAAGTTCAAGTGGAGGGAAAATATCTCCAACTTTGTGGTAACATTTTGGGAAGAACCACATAAGTCAGGTGTCCCAGTAGTATTGTCCATATAGTGTATGTCTAGAAAAAAGCCTTTTTTCAGTCTTCACCCACAGTATTTGGTGTCTATAATATAATTAATGAAATCTAGATGCTGTGAAGTAAGCAACTATTCAGCACAAAAACACTTTTAACTCTCCTCCACAGGATTCATTCCCTTCACTCTCTCTATCCCTCGTAAGTATTATCTGATCCAGCAAGGAAAAATATGGAGTGATGCTCAGACCTACTGCCGAGCTACTCACACTGACCTGGCCACCATAGAAGATACCAAAAACATGATCCGAGTCCAATATGTCACACAGAGTGAAAATTTTAATTCTAGTGCTTGGATTGGGCTTTCAAATGATGTCAAAAGCTGGCGCTGGTCAATGGGAAATCAACCACTTGGAAGCTTTTATACCTGGTATGGAACAAATCCTGACAACTGGAAGGGAAAAGAAACTTGTGGTGCAATAGCACCATGGGGATGGCTTGATTGTCCATGTCCTAACCTGTATCCTTTTGTCTGCTATGATGGTAAGGAACAACATATTACCTGCTTTGGTCATTTTCTTAATGAAGAATTGTGGGTTTTTTTTACCCAGTAAAATAAATAACGGGTATTTTTAGTGTTCTTATTGACCTTAATCCTGGTTTAAAGTGCTTTAAGATTAAACAGTGAATGAAGTGGTGGATTTACATTCAGTTCCAAATCTATTTATTTATTAGTGCATTAGACTGAGTAGATTAAAGTAAAATAAAACCAGTAAAATATTTTAAGATACTAACATTTCTGTTTGAATGCATTGTGGAGGCCAATTGAAATTTTTTAGTAACAGAGTTTGGTAATGGTAACAGAATGATCCTGATAATGTCTTGCTAGAAAGTATTTCCTACCAGACAGTATTGCATAGTAGTGTAGTGAATAGGGGTGTAACGGTATACGTATTTCTACTGAACATTTTCGGTACGGGTGCACATACTGAATGCAATCCTTTTTACATGCAGATCATAGTAACAATCTGAGTTCCCTCAGGATCATATTAAGTGGTGGACCGCAAATATGTTTAGTCTCCGCCTTTGCACAATGAGTAAATTTTTTTGTTATTATATAAACACTATGGATACTTTAGAGTTTGATGTGCAGCTTCAAGAATTTCTCTTAAAATCATAAAATCCTGACAATTTCACATAATTCAAATTCATCTTCTCCAAGATGGCACAGCAGATGGCTTCCTTGGTGTGGAGTTTTCCAGTTGAAGTTAGTTTTTATTAGTTTGTCCTGACTTTTGTATTTCATCTACAGTCACTTTTACCAGGGATGAACTGCTGAACATTCGGCAGAACACACCACACAATCTTTTGAAGGTTTTTGACTATTTGGACGTTTTGCTGTAGTTGGCAGAGCAGCCACGTTCTTCAAATGCTTTAAGACTCGTAAGCATGGAAAGCGAGTTGGGGTGCTGGTCAGACTCCGACAGTAATAAGAGAAGCTGCTGTAATAACGCTAATAAGAGAAGCTACTCAAATAACGCTAATAAGAAGAGCTGCTGTAATAACACTAATGAGAGAAGCTGCTTTAATAACGCTAATGAGAGAAGCTTCAGTGTGGAAAGGCCTGAGGAACACCACAATCTACAAGACACCATCCTCCAGCTCTGTAGGGAATCAACAACTGGTTGATGATCAGAACGAGTTTTACTGTAGATCCGAACTCCTGGTCTCACACTTCACACCCATCGATGATGTGCATTAGGTCTTCAGGAAACAAAAATGAAGGAAAGCACCAGACGGAGTTTCACCAGCCTGTCTAAGAACCTTTGCAGACCAGCTGCAATGATGGTGTCCATCTTTACACAGATCTTTAACAGATCACTGGAACTGTGTGAAGTTGCTGCCTGCTTTTGTCAGCCAGCCGCTTGAACGTTTCCGCGGTCACGACGTCCGCTTCCGGTTCAGCGTCATCTTTTAGCCGGCAACACCATCATGCCCGCCATCCTGTTTCTGTATAAATAGCCACCGGCTGCCTGCACTCGCTGCCAGATTGTCTCGTTCGACTCCGCGCTTTTGAGACCTTCCTGCCTTTATTTTTTCCCCGTGGAAAGTTTACTTTCATTTTCGGATCTCCCGGTTTTTCGGATTTTTGCCTGCCCTCGGTTTTCGGATCTTTGGATTCCCCTTTTGCTCTGTTCTCCGGCTCACTCCCTCTGTCTGTTTTCGGACTCGCTTCTGTTTTCGGACACGCCCCCTGCTTCGCTCTCCCGGTGCCACGGACCTTCACATTAACCCAGTGAGTGCCGCAACTGTGTGTTCATTAGTATTCGGACGTTATTGCTTTTCTCTGTATAAACCCAACGTGTGCTTCTACTACGTGGTCAAAAGTATTTGGACATTATTGTTTTTCTTTTTTTCTCTATATTAACCCAGTTTGTGCTTCTGTTGTTTGCTCATACATTTTCGGACATGTTGCTTCCCTGCCTGTTCTATCTTTCTCATCTTTTTCTTCTACTTTAACCCTGTGCGTGCCGCGACTGTGTTTTTGTGCTATTGTATTCGGACATTCAGTATTTCCTGCCTGTGCAACCCTCCTCTCTCGATTCATATCGTCTGGAGCAGGGGTGGCCAACTCATGCTCATGAGCCGCATGCGGCTCTTTGGCTGGTTTCATGCGGCTCTTACGTTCATATCGATTTTTGTGTGTTTGATTTTTAATGTGTGTGTTCGCTTTGCTTAAGTTCAATACGGTATTTTTAAGACTTAAATGAACTCGCCACTACTGGTAAACTTTGCGGTATATCAGACCTTGGCATGAGGCCAATCATAAATTACAGAGATGCACCGAGAATTTTCGGAAATACCTAAATCACTGAAACAACACGGCAGAAACACAATTGTAATGACGCAATAAAAAAGCCACATGTCTGCGGTGTGCGGAGAGCGATGTGCAAAACATGCAATGCTGAAATTTCAAGAGGGGGTGTATCTGCAAAGAGTTTCTCCAAGTCGGGTTTAATTTAATCACCTGAAATCCAAACATCCCGATTTCCTTCTAAATATGAGAAGAACGCGGCGCAGAAAAGTAAAGTCAATCCGAGCATGCGCACTCCATCTGTAGAGGACGTTTTTGAAAAGGCAGGAAAGTTTTCCAGTGATGGTGCCGAGGCAAAAGGCATAACACAAAAAATGATGGATTTCATTGCCTTTTGAATTAAATTTTCATTTCGGTGCATCCCTAAAATATTATCGTTGGTGTGGCCCTCTGACACAATTCAGGTTTCTCATGTGGCCCCTTGTAAAAATTAATTGCCCACCCCTGTGGTATATTCATCTCACGCACATGCGCATTTGATGAAAATACCGTATTGAACTCAAGCGAAGTGAACACGCACATAAAAAAAACACAAACAAAGTCTGTGTTTTCTACCCTGAAACACGTGAAATCAAAGCATTGATCTGTTCTGACTGACACCCATGTGAAAGAATTGCTTCGAGTGGCAACAACGGAAAGACCAATTATTGTAAATTATTATATTTTTGTTTGTGGACTTGGTTAAACAGAGTTTGTGTGTGTGAGACAGTGCACACAATGTTCATTGTTAAAAATGACTGTCCTGTGGTCTTAGAACTGTAGGAGTCAAATTCTGTCATTATGTTGGTGTGTGACATTTACAATAAATCTGGCTGAGCAGAGGTGTGTGTGTGTGTGTGTGTGTGTGTGTGTGTGTGTGTGTGTAAGAGGAAGGGATGGGTGATGTTCATGTGTGCCCATGTGTATGATGTGGCTCTTTGCGGCAACACAGTCAAAAATGTGGCTCTCGGTCTCTGACTGGTTGGCCACCCCTGGTCTGGAGCATCCTGCATTTGGGTCCTATCATCCACTCACCTAGCCCCGCACCCGAGTCCCTGACAGCTTTAAATGTTCGACCATCATCCCCATCCCAAAAAAACACAAATCACTGAACTTAATGTCTCCAGACTGATTGCTCTAATGTCCGTGGTCATAAAGCCATTTGACAGACTGGTGTTGGTTTATCTGAAGGACATCTCCAGACCCTTGCTGGACCCCCTGCAGTTTGTGGACGATGCAGTGAACATGGGACTGCACTTCATCCTGCAAAATCTGGACAAACTGGGGACTTATTTAAGGATCCTGTTCGTGGACTTCAGTTCGGCCTTCAACACCATCATCCCAACACTCTTCCAGACCAAACTACCCCAGATCTCTGTTCTGAGCTCCCCCTGTCAGTGGATCAGCAGCTTTCTGACAGATTGGCAACAGTTAGTAAAACTGGAGAAATTCATGTCAAACAGCATCACTGGTGCTCCTCAGGGATGTGTTCTCTTCCCACCGCTCTTCTCCCTGTTCACTAACACCTGCATCTCTACAAACCCTCTGTCAAGCTCCTGAAGTTTGCAGACTACACTACAGTCATCTACCACTTTGATAATGGTGACGAGTCTGCATTCAGAAGTGAGGTTCAGCAGCTGGCTGTCTGCTGCAGTCAAAGCAATCCTCGAAACATTGGGGATGATTGTGGATTTCAGGAGAAACCCCTCTGCACTTCCCTCACTCACCATCATGAACAGCACTGTGGCAGCAGTGGAGTCATTCAGGTTCCTGGGCACCACCATCTCTCAGGCCCCAAGTGGAACAATCACATCAAGTCCACTGTTAAAAAGCTTCAACAGAGGAGGTTTTTCTTTCAGCATTGTTCAAAACAAATAAAACATAGGTGCAATACTACATTTTACATTTAAAATAGCTTTTATTCTTTTTAATTTAATTTTGCCTTTTAGCTTGTTACCAAAACACATTTCTTGTAACTGCAAACATACTTGAATAATATTAATAACGTAATAAAACTCTCTGATTCTGATATTGAGAGAGTGAATGAATGAATGAAGGATGGAAGGAAGGAATTAAGACATCTGTTAAAGTCTGCTGAAATTACCAGATCATCAATTTCGGATCATAACTTTAGAAAATGAAATATTAAATGTAAAAAACACACACACACACACACACACACACACACACACACACACACACACACACACACACACACACATCTGAATGATCCAAATTGGGTCTAACAAATGTAAACTATTAATGAAATATTTAAATTTTTTACATTTTATCTAATCAGTTAAATTTCTGTCAATTTAATCGATCACTCGATTAAATTAATAATAAAGTATATTGATTCATTTGATTTATTTTTAATTAATTTATTTTATTTTTATAAAAATATTCAGAGATATTATTTTATATATTATATTATATGCCCAGCAGGCATTGTATTCAAAATTGTTACAAATTTTTAAATGTTGATGATCACATATGTTAATAATAGTAAACTTTGTTAAAAAAAAAATAAAAATACAACTTCCTTTAAACTGTACCGAAATTGAACCGGATTGTAAGTGAAAAACTGAAGTAGGAACCGAACCGTGAATGTTGTGTACCGTTACACCCCTACTAGTGACTGTCTGTCCTTTGTCCTTGTAACGTCTCCCTCCAACCAGCATAATATAAAGCTAGTGTGGACTTTATTCAGTGCAATCCATGTGCACTACAGCAGCATATGAGCTCATCCAAGTTTCCTAAATAGTGACCATTTTTAAACAAATATTTGAAGTTTCTGTGACATCAGCGATTTACAGTGCTGTCGAGGCATGTTTTTCATTTTGTTAAGGTTTGTGACTGTAAGCATTTATTCTGTTTAACAGTGTAAAATGAATTGTATGTAACTGTGTTTGTTTTTTTATTCTCACAGCCACTAAAAGCACAGGACAATACATTTACTACTCTAGTTTAAAGAATTGGTCTGATGCTCAAAGTTACTGCAGACAGTATCACACAGATCTGGCCAGTGCAAAAACCTCGACAGAGAATTCAATCATCAAAGCAATGATCAAAGCCAACACATGGTTTGGTCTGTTCAGAGATTCGTGGAAATGGTCAGATGGTACCATTTTTACCAGCATTCCCATGATGCCTGGACAACCAGATAATCTCCTAAAGAACGAAAACTGTATGGCTTTAACGAATAGTGAAGCATCTGATGAGCTTTGCTCAGACATAAAACCTTTCTTCTGTTACTCCTGTGAGTTTCATTCACTCTCATATTCACCCCAATTCATAGCTTTTACAGGTATTATTGTGTATTTGATGCGTGTTTTCTTGTTTACCAGCAATCACAGAACGAAAACAAATCATTCGAGTCAAACTTCAGGCCAATTCAGATGTTAATGATCCTTCACTAAAGGAAGCCGTCCTGAATAAGGTGGGTTTCATCCTCCACTAATGTCAAAATAATTTCTCAGTAATGCAGCCAGAACCTCAGCCTTCATCTCATTAGTAGTGTTTTTATAATAATAAATTATATAATAACGACACAGATTTCTCTTTTGTATACTATTTAGCACTAAAGCTCATGTTCTCCTCTTTAGATTTGGCAAAAACTCAGTGTTTACTGGAACATCACTGTGAAATGGAGAGGAATCAGACGGATTGGTGTTTAAAAAGAGAAAAGCAGATGTAAATGTCTTTTGTGTCTCTCAGGCTGTTAAATGATATAGCTATATATAACCGCATTTGGAGAGAGAATATGTTTAGAAATATACAGGAGATATATATGTATATACACTGGCGATCACAATTAGAGAACAATTTATAAACAATTCAACAATTCTGAAATAATGTGATCTTCACTGCTCAACAGTTGAAGGAGTTTTTGTCCTGTCTATACCATGCTACCAGAACACCTTTTCCACACAATAACTAAGGCATTTAAAAAAAACATTATTTTGCAGAAAACACATGGAGATTGATGAAGACTTGTAGAAAATTGAGAATAGTGGAGACTGATGGAGACTGGTAGAAAATGGTGGAGAAAAATGGAGATTGCTGAATACTGGTAGAAACTGAAGAATGTTGGAGACTGGAGGAGAATGGTGAGAAATGGTGGAGAATGGTAAAGACTGGTAGAAAACAGTGAAGACCAGAGGCGGCAAAAGTACACACATCCTTTACTTAAGTAGAAGTACAGATACTCATGTTTTATAATAGTAAACTTTGTTAAAAAAAATAAAATACAACTTCCTTTAAACTGTACCGAAATTGAACCGGATTGTAAGTGAAAAACTGAAGTAGGAACCGAACCGTGAATGTTGTGTACCGTTACACCCCTACTAGTGACTGTCTGTCCTTTGTCCTTGTAACGTCTCCCTCCAACCAGCATAATATAAAGCTAGTGTGGACTTTATTCAGTGCAATCCATGTGCACTACAGCAGCATATGAGCTCATCCAAGTTTCCTAAATAGTGACCATTTTTAAACAAATATTTGAAGTTTCTGTGACATCAGCGATTTACAGTGCTGTCGAGGCATGTTTTTCATTTTGTTAAGGTTTGTGACTGTAAGCATTTATTCTGTTTAACAGTGTAAAATGAATTGTATGTAACTGTGTTTGTTTTTTTATTCTCACAGCCACTAAAAGCACAGGACAATACATTTACTACTCTAGTTTAAAGAATTGGTCTGATGCTCAAAGTTACTGCAGACAGTATCACACAGATCTGGCCAGTGCAAAAACCTCGACAGAGAATTCAATCATCAAAGCAATGATCAAAGCCAACACATGGTTTGGTCTGTTCAGAGATTCGTGGAAATGGTCAGATGGTACCATTTTACCAGCATTCCCATGATGCCTGGACAACCAGATAATCTCCTAAAGAACGAAAACTGTATGGCTTTAACGAATAGTGAAGCATCTGATGAGCTTTGCTCAGACATAAAACCTTTCTTCTGTTACTCCTGTGAGTTTCATTCACTCTCATATTCACCCCAATTCATAGCTTTTACAGGTATTATTGTGTATTTGATGCGTGTTTTCTTGTTTACCAGCAATCACAGAACGAAAACAAATCATTCGAGTCAAACTTCAGGCCAATTCAGATGTTAATGATCCTTCACTAAAGGAAGCCGTCCTGAATAAGGTGGGTTTCATCCTCCACTAATGTCAAAATAATTTCTCAGTAATGCAGCCAGAACCTCAGCCTTCATCTCATTAGTAGTGTTTTATAATAATAAATTATATAATAACGACACAGATTTCTCTTTTGTATACTATTTAGCACTAAAGCTCATGTTCTCCTCTTTAGATTTGGCAAAAACTCAGTGTTTACTGGAACATCACTGTGAAATGGAGAGGAATCAGACGGATTGGTGTTTAAAAAGAGAAAAGCAGATGTAAATGTCTTTTGTGTCTCTCAGGCTGTTAAATGATATAGCTATATATAACCGCATTTGGAGAGAGAATATGTTTAGAAATATACAGGAGATATATATGTATATACACTGGCGATCACAATTAGAGAACAATTTATAAACAATTCAACAATTCTGAAATAATGTGATCTTCACTGCTCAACAGTTGAAGGAGTTTTTGTCCTGTCTATACCATGCTACCAGAACACCTTTTCCACACAATAACTAAGGCATTTAAAAAAAACATTATTTTGCAGAAAACACATGGAGATTGATGAAGACTTGTAGAAAATTGAGAATAGTGGAGACTGATGGAGACTGGTAGAAAATGGTGGAGAAAAATGGAGATTGCTGAATACTGGTAGAAACTGAAGAATGTTGGAGACTGGAGGAGAATGGTGAGAAATGGTGGAGAATGGTAAAGACTGGTAGAAAACAGTGAAGACCAGAGGTGGCAAAAGTACACACATCCTTTACTTAAGTAGAAGTACAGATACTCATGTTTTATAATACTCGGGTAAAAGTTGAAGTACTGATTAAACTTTTTTACTCAAGTGAAAGTAAAGAAGTCTTGGCTCTGACATGTACTTCAGTAAAAAGTAGTTTGTGTCGCCATTATGAGGGAAAAACTCACAAAACGCCACCTAGAGGGTTAATTGTGTAAAACATGGCGGATTTGGTGTTTGATTTGAGACTTGGCGCATAAATAAAACAAAAGTTTACTGATTAAAAATATTTTTATCTGGAGTTTATTTATTTATTTTATATCTAAGTAAAGAAAGGACGTCGTGGATAAATGTATTTTTTTTCGAAGGTTTTAATCTCCCCCCTTTTATATTTATATATTTATTTATGTATTTACTTTTTTTATAAAAATGGTGAAACAAATGCACGCTGAATTGATAGCGCGTTAATAAAACCTAATGCCGTTTACAATAATTTTAATTTTGACAGCCATATATATATATATATATATATATATATATATACAGGGAGTGCAGAATTATTAGGCAAATGAGTATTTTGACCACATCATCCTCGTTATGCATGTTGTCTTACTCCAAGCTGTATAGGCTGGAAAGCCTACTACCAATTAAGCATATTAGGTAATGTGCATCTCTGTAATGAGAAGGGGTGTGGTCTAATGACATCAACACCCTATATCAGGTGTGCATAATTATTAGGCAACTTCCTTTCCTTTGGCAAAATGGGTCAAAAGAAGGACTTGACAAGCTCAGAAAAGTCAAAAATAGTGAGATATATTGCAGAGGATGCAGCAGTCTTAAAATAGCCAAGCTTCTGAGCGTGATCATCGAACAATCAAGCGTTTCATTCAAAATAGTCGACAGGGTCGCAAGAAGCGTGTGGAAAAACCAAGGCGCAAAATAACTGCCCGTGAACTGAGAAAAGTCAAGCGTGCAGCTGCCAAGATGCCACTTGCCACCAGTTTGGCCATATTTCAGAGCTGCAACATCACTGGGTGCCCAAAAGCACAAGGTGTGCAATACTCAGAGACATGGCCAAGGTAAGAAAGGCAGAAAGTCGACCACCACTGAACAAGACACACAAGCTGAAACGTCAAGACTGGGCCAAGAAATATCTCAAGACTGATTTTTCTAAGGTTTTATGGACTGATGAAATGAGAGTGAGTCTTGATGGGCCAGATGGATGGGCCCGTGGCTGGATTGGTAAAGGGCAGAGAGCTCCAGTCCGACTCAGGCGCCAGCAAGGTGGAGGTGGAGTACTGGTTTGGGCTGGTATCATCAAAGATGAGCTTGTGGGGCCTTTTCGGGTTGAGGATGGAGTCAAGCTGAACTCCCAGTCCTACTGCCAGTTTCTGGAAGACACCTTCTTCAAGCAGTGGTACAGGAAGAAGTCTGCATCCTTCAAGAAAACATGATTTTCATGCAGGACAATGCTCCATCACACACGCCCAAGTACTCCACAGCGTGGCTGGCAAGAAAGGGTATAAAAGAAGAAAATCTAATGATATGGCCTCCTTGTTCACCTGATCTGAACCCCATTGAGAACCTGTGGTCCATCATCAAATGTGCGATTTACAAGGAGGGAAAACAGTACACCTCTCTGAACAGTGTCTGGGAGGTTGTGGTTGCTGCTGCACGCAATGTTGATGGTGAACAGATCAAAACACTGACAGAATCCATGGATGGCAGGCTTTTGAGTGTCCTTGCAAAGAAAGGTGGCTATATTGGTCACTGATTTGTTTTTGTTTGGTTTTGAATGTCAGAAATGTATATTTGTGAATGTTGAGATGTTATATTGGTTTCACTGGTAAAATAAATAATTGAAATGGGTATGAATTTGTTTTTGTTGTTGCCTAATAATTATGCACAGTAATAGTCACCTGCACACACAGATATCCCCTAAAATAGCTAAAACTAAAACTACTTCCAAAAATATTCAGCTTTGATATTAATGAGTTTTTGTGTTCATTGAGAACATGGTTGTTGTTCAAATTAATCCTCAAATAAAATTAATCCTCAAAATACAACTTGCCTAATAATTCTGCACTCCCTGTATATCTCAATACAAAACAAATTAAAAATGTTGTTATCTAATGAATGTATCCAGGCTGAAGATCCACATATAGAACACAAGCAGAGAAAAGATGATGATGATCATAAATGTGTCTGTTCTCAGTCATGTTTACATCACTGACTCCTCTGTCTCATCCACATTAACCCCAAACTTCTTACTGCCTTCTGCCTGCTGATTCTTATCTCCATAAAGAGTGTCAGGACTTTGTACACCAGCGGATTGAAAAAGATGCGCAGTAACAGGAAATCAGTTGTTCGGCTGAAATCGGCACACAGTGAAAAGAAAAATATATTGCACCAAATCAATGGAATAAAACTAAAGTAACGAGCGGTTTTAACAATTTAAGAAGCAAAAAGTACAGATATTTGTGTGAAAATGTAATGAGTAAAAGTAAAAGTTTTGTGGAGTAAAGTACTGATACCAGAAAAATCTACTTAAGTACAGTAACAAAGTATTTGTACTCCGTTACTTCCCACCTCTGGTGAAGACTAATGGAGACTGGTAGAGAGTGGTAGAAAATGGTGGAGACTGTCAGGATCTTCCGGGCATGTGGCGCGCACTTCCGGTTTCCGGCATGCACTTCCAGTCCTACTGCCAGTTTCTGGAAGACACCTTCTTCAAGCAGTGGTACAGGAAGAAGTCTGCATCCTTCAAGAAAAACATGATTTTCATGCAGGACAATGCTCCATCACACACGTCCAAGTACTCCACAGCGTGGCTGGCAAGAAAGGGTATAAAAGAAGAAAATCTAATGATATGGCCTCCTTGTTCACCTGATCTGAACCCCATTGAGAACCTGTGGTCCATCATCAAATGTGCGATTTACAAGGAGGAAAACAGTACACCTCTCTGAACAGTGTCTGGGAGGCTGTGGTTGCTGCTGCACGCAATGTTGATGGTGAACAGATCAAAACACTGACAGAATCCATGGATGGCAGGCTTTTGAGTGTCCTTGCAAAGAAAGGTGGCTATATTGGTCACTGATTTGTTTTGTTTGGTTTTGAATGTCAGAAATGTATATTTGTGAATGTTGAGATGTTATATTGGTTTCACTGGTAAAAATAAATAATTGAAATGGGTATGAATTTGTTTTTTGTTAAGTTGCCTAATAATTATGCACAGTAATAGTCACCTGCACACACAGATATCCCCCTAAAATAGCTAAAACTAAAAACTACTTCCAAAAATATTCAGCTTTGATATTAATGAGTTTTTTGTGTTCATTGAGAACATGGTTGTTGTTCAAATTAAATCCTCAAATAAAATTAATCCTCAAAAATACAACTTGCCTAATAATTCTGCACTCCCTGTATATCTCAATACAAAACAAATTAAAAATGTTGTTATCTAATGAATGTATCCAGGCTGAAGATCCACATATAGAACACAAGCAGAGAAAAGATGATGATGATCATAAATGTGTCTGTTCTCAGTCATGTTTACATCACTGACTCCCTCTGTCTCATCCACATTAACCCCAAACTTCTTACTGCCTTCTGCCTGCTGATTCTTATCTCCATAAAGAGTGTCAGGACTTTGTACACCAGCGGATTGAAAAAGATGCGCAGTAACAGGAAATCAGTTGTTCGGCTGAAATCGGCACACAGTGAAAAGAAAAAATATATTGCACCAAATCAATGGAATAAAACTAAAGTAACGAGCCGGTTTTAACAATTTAAGAAGCAAAAAGTACAGATATTTGTGTGAAAATGTAATGAGTAAAAGTAAAAAGTTTTGTGGAGTAAAGTACTGATACCAGAAAAATCTACTTAAGTACAGTAACAAAGTATTTGTACTCCGTTACTTCCCACCTCTGGTGAAGACTAATGGAGACTGGTAGAGAGTGGTAGAAAATGGTGGAGACTGTCAGGATCTTCCGGGCATGTGGCGCGCACTTCCGGTTTCCCGGCATGCACTTCCAGTTCTGTTAATCGTAATTCCAATAATCTAGTGTGACACCATTACACTTGCCACATCAAGCACAAACTGCAGTCCTCACACAGTCAAATACATAATGGTATAATATAATTTTCTCAACAAATTGTGCGTTTTTGTGCAACTTTTACAAGAACACATATGCAAAAATCTAAATGGTAACAAGTACATTGTTTTGAACTGTTTTGGTGAACCTTTTCTCACAGTGTCCAGCTTTATTTGAAAGGTCTATCTTAAAAATATCTTTGTAAGTGTATCTACGACCAAATCAGTTTATTCCACTCTGTCAGCCATTGTAGAATACAAAAACATCTATTAAGTCCACAAACATATTTTCTGTGACATTATAGGTAAGGTTATTGTACGCCTGCTAGATGGCCCCAGTGTAGTCAAAGTCTGATTGGATAAAGCAAAGACACCAGTTCAACAGTTCAAAACTTCTGACTTGAAGGTTTTGGGTTCATGATAATTGTAATAGAAATCAATCAGTGTTTGAGTGATTAATATTCTATTAATAGATCAGTGTGCTGAGTCACATTCAAGTCTTTTCACATCAACCAAGGTGATTAAATATAGAGTCTTGTGATAAAAATGATATTAAGAACATTAAAGTTATACTAAATCAGTACTTTGGATACTTAAGTACATTTAAAGGTCTTTGTATTTTTACTCAAATGACCGTTTAAAGGGACACTTTTACAGGAGTCACATTTCACTGAGTGTCTCTATTTTCACTCACCTGATTCCCACCTGTGTCTTTTTACCACCAGTCTACATACATTATTTGTAACTTAAAATGCTTTCAGTATTTGCAATAACCAGAAACAGAAAGTGGCGTGGCAGAGCTGGCAGATTAAGAAACACACACACACACACACACACACACACAAAAGGTATAAACTTTTCTGTTGTTTTTGTTAAATATTGAAAGTGTGCTGAAAAGTGCAGACTGAATAAATGGAAGCTAAATACAATTCCACATGTCTCCAGAGTTTTCCTCCACACCCTTATAGAATTCTCCGTTCTACACATGATAGAGTGGTGACAAAAATACTTTTAGATCCTCTTAATAAAATGTAATGTTAATGCATTATAATATAAGTGCAATATGTTTTAGATAAATTAGCAGCATGCATTTAGTTGATGAAGAAAGAGAAAGAAAATGTTCAACCAAAGTTCATCAACAGATTGTAATCTTATATTCATATATAGACTTGTTTTTCACTTCATCTTGTAAAACCAATTTCACATTTAACTTCCTCTTTTATGGTGTAGCGGTCTGAGGTATTTTCCCTCAGAATACACTGCATTGTTGATCGTGCATGTTTTTTTTTCCTGATGGCCCCAGGCATTTTTTTATCCTTCTATGGCATAACGTTGCCCTCAAGCAATAAATCACCTTTTTGAAGACATAGTCTTTGAGTAGTAACATTTATTTTCTATAAAATGTGACTCCAACAAACCTTATAACCTCAATGCTATGGAACTGTGGAGCAAGTGGCAATGTGTTCCCCACCTGGCCTGGTTCCCACACCAAGGGAACTATAAATTCTTCAACATTTGGGTCACAAGACTAACCAGAGACTGGTGGAGATTGCTGGAGACTGGTAGAAAATGCAGGAGCCTAATGGAGACTAGTGGAGCATGGTGGAAATGGTGGAGACTGGTAGAAAATTGTGTAGACTGATAGAAAATAGTGGAGACTGATGGGGACTGGTAAAAAATGGAGGAGAATAAAGGAGAATAGTGGAAATTGGTGGAGTATGGTGGAGAATCATGGTGAATGATGGAGACTAGTAAAGACTAGTGGAGAAAGGTGGAGAATGGAGAAAACTGATGGAGACTGATGGGTCTAATGGGGAATGGTGGACACTTGTAGAAAATGGTGGAAACTATTAGAGACTGGTAGAAAATTGTGTAGACATGTGGAGAATGGTAGAAAATGGTGGAAACTAGTGGAGACTGGTAGAATCTGGTAGAAAATGGTGAAGACTGATGGAGATTGGTGAAGAATTGTAGAAAATTGAGAATAGTGGAGACTGGTGAAGAATTAGGAAGACTGATGGAGACTGGAGGAAACTGTAGGAGAATGGTGAAGACTGGTGGGAAATAGTGGAGACTGGTAGAAAATGGTGGAGAATAATGGAGATTGGTAAATACTGGTAGAAACTGGAGAATGTTGGAGACTGGAGGATAATGGTAAAGAATGGTGGAGAATGGTAAAGACTGGTAGAATACAGTGAAGACTAATGGAGACTGGTAGAGAGTGGAAGAAAATGGTGGAAACTGTCAGGATATTTCAGGCATGCGGCACGCACTTTCGGTTTCCTGGCATGCACTTCCGGTTCCATGGCACGCACTTCCAGGTCAGAGGCCATCTTGGCATTTTTCCCACACCTCCTTCTATTTAAGGACACCAAGGACTTTAGCTCGGGGCCAGATTATTTTACCGGCACTCTGTCTGCTCCTGATCCCAACCCCTGTTCTCCTCTGCTTTTGGTTTAAACTCTGAACTGTTTTTGGTTCATGTTTTGCTCTGCCTGTATTGCTCAGTTTGCTGGTCTATGGATTTTTTGGACTGTTTTGGTTTTTGGTTTTGGTTCTCTCCCTGCATTGCCTTGTTCGCCTGTGTTAAGACCCTGGATTGTTTTTTGGATTTGTTTTTGCCTTTGCCACATTAAAGCCTGTATTTTTTCTTACTCCCTGTGTGCATCCTGCATTTGGGTTCTCACTCACCTAGTCACCCGCAAGAGTTTCTGACAGAGCAGCCAAGGCGACTGTGGTAAGAAAAAAACTCCCTTAGATGTTCGGAGGAAGAAACCTTGAGAGGAACCAGACTCAAAAGGGAAACCTCATCCTCCTTTGGTGACATCAAGAGTGTGATTATAGTCTTTAAACACTACAGAACACTGGAGAGTGAGAACTAACATGGGCACTGGAGTGTAAGATTATGAGTGATGTCTACAGTCTTATTGTTAGAGCCGTGACCATGCGTAGGAAGCGGGAGTAACTCAGTCATGTTTATTGTAAAGACTTGCACCGGGAGAAAGCCGGAGGGGGGGGGCATGGCAGGTGGATCCCTGACACTTGCAAAGTCATTTGTGGTTATGAAACTAGGAACTACTAAGCAATTCATAAAATAAAATAAAATCATCACAGCACCAGGTTCTCCATGCCAGAGCCTTTAAACACTCCAGGAGGTCCAGTGTCCAAACTCCACATGGAAAGGGATCCAATTGGCACTGGTATGTCTCTAAATGGTTTGGGATGCTTGCAGGGTCGGCATCTACTTCTTTAAAGGTCCACAATCTTAATAAGGTGGGCCGTGACTGGGGCTGGAGCAACCTCATGATGCCTCGAGATGGGTAGAGAAAGAGAAGCAGTGGAGAGGAATTAGCATAGCTGCTGTTTTATGATATTAGCAGCACAAGTTGATAATGTGCATGTGATCAGATGTGTTCTGGAGCACAAGGTTATGATGTGATGTGTGTTATGTGTAGAATTCGCTAAAAAGATAGGTCTTTGATCTGCACTTAAACTGGGAGAGTGTGTCTGAGCCACGAACACTGTCAGGAAGACTGTTCCAGAGTTTAGGAGCTAAATGTGAAAATGCTCTACCACCTTTAGTGGACTTTGCTATTCTAGGAACTACTAGAAGTCCGGAGTTTTGAGATCTGAAGGAGCGTGATGGATTGTAGCGTGTTAGAAGACTGGAGAGATACATGGAGATAAACCATTTAGTTTTTTGTAAGTAAGTAGCAGTAGTTTGTAGTCGATTTGAAACTTAACAGGAAGCAAGTGCATGGATGAGAAGATTGGGGTTAAATGGTGATATTTCTTAGACTTTGTGAGAACTCTGACTGCTGCATTCTGGACAAACTGTAGCTTGTTTATTAATGATGCAGGACAACCACCTAATAATGCATTACAATAGTCTTTTCTGGAGGTAATTAATGCATAGATGAGCTTCTCTGCATCAGATATAGATAACATGTTTCTTAGCTTAGCAATATTTCTAAGGTGGAAGAAGGCTGTTTTTGTAACATGGTTGATATGATTTTTAAAAGACAAGTTGGTGTCTAAAATAAATCCCAGGTCTTTTACTGTTGAACTAGTAGTTACAGAACGTCTGTCTAATTGCAGGTTGAAATGCTGGAGCTTCTGTGTACTGTTTTTTGGGCAGATAAGCAAAAACTCTGTCTTATCAGAATTTACTAATAGAAAGTTCTGAATCATCCAGTCTTTTAATTCCTCAACACACTCAGTTATCCAAACCAATTGAGTGTATCGCTGGGTATCATCAGCATAATGGTGGAAGCTAATCCCATGTCTTCTAATAATATTTTTCAAGGGAAGCATGTATATTGTGAAAAGCAGGGGTCCTAGAACTGAACCTTGTGGCATGCCATAATTTACTTGCATTAACTGGATAGCTCTCCAAGTCTCCAAGTCTTAAAAATGGTAGCGATCAGACAGGTAGGATTTAAACCAGCTTAATGCCTGTCCCTGATTGCCGATGTAATTTTGAAAGCGATCTAGGAGAAGATCATGATCTATAGTGTCGAATGCAGCACTAAGATCTAGTAAAACCGAGAGCTGTGTTCTTGGTCTGAAGCTAAAAACAGGTCATTAGTTATTGTAACTAGAGCAGTTTCTGTGCTATGATGGGGCCTGAAACCTGACTGAAATTCTTCAAAGATTTTGTTTTCTTGTAAGTAGGAACAGAACTGGGCAGCAACAATCTTTTCTAAAATCTTAGACATAAATGGGAGATTTGAAATGGGTCTGTAATTTGATAGTGTGTTTGGATCCAAATGAGGTTTCTTAATGAGGGGCTTAATAACTGCAAAGTTGAGGGATTTAGGGACGTGACCTGAAGATAGTTAGGAGTTAATAATATTCAGAAGAGGCTCATCAGCTGTATGTAACACTTCTTTCAGTAGTTTCGTTGGAATGGGATCAAACTGACATGTTGTTGATTTAGCTTTGTTAATAACATCATACAGCTCTTCCTGTCCTGTACATGTAAAGCAGTGTAGTTGTAGAGTTGTAGGTAAAATTGGATCACAAGATGCTATCAGAGGTTGGACCTCCACAATTGTGTTTCTAATACTATACATTTTTTTAGTGAAGAAACTCATAAAGTCCTCACTACTAAACTGTGATGGAACACATTTTTCAGATACGTGATTTGTGTTAATTTAGCTACTATACTGAAAAGGAACCTGGCATTGTTTTGGTTGTTTTCAAAAAATGTTAAATACCTCCAATTTAGTTTTCTTCCATTTTCTCTCCAGATTACGGGTTGTTCTCTCGAGGGCATGCGTATGACTATTATACCAAGGTGCAGGTGTTTTCTCTCTAAACTTTTTCTAACCGGATGGGGTCAACGGTGTCTAATGTGCTAGTGATGATAAGGTCTATGTTGTTAGCTGACAGATATTGATTTTCTAGTCTCTTTCTGCCTTTATTTCTATTTTTATGTTTTCCAGGTAGATTTTTTGTGTTTCATTCCCTGAAAAAGGCTTTAAGTAAACTGGAACTTATGTCTATTTACAAAACTTTTTTTCTAAAATAATAATTTCACATAATATTCTATATTTTGTTCAGATCCACAGTATTTCTAATTTAATTGTGGTGGTGTGAAATTGTGTGCTCTCTGAATCTGAAGCATTATATTTTCACTCCTATTATTATCACAGAAACACAAGCGTATTGACGTATTGAATACTTAGACACTTAGACAAGCTAGCAAGTCCTTATTTTGACTTCGTCATCTGTCTAAATTGTGACATCTCGGACCAAGGAGAATGTGGTCTGGCATACTGTCAAGTCTACAGAAGAGGAGACAGAGGAGAATCTGCCACCTTCTTAATCCAAGTCTATTTCATCTCAAGTCAGACCTGTCTCTTCTGCTGCAGCCTCTGCAGGGAAGATGGTTGCTGTGTTCTGTGAGTTCCTGACCGGAATAGAACAACAAGAGGAACATTACAGGCAGGACTACAGAGTCTGAAGGACTTCATGCTGGAAGCTGTGCAGCCAGCTGAGGCATTGATTGATGTTGAGAGTCCACGAATCCAACACCTGCTCTGCTTAAAGGGGTGGTTTACCTGCGGGTCTAAGGAAGCCAACCACCATGAAGTCCAATAGCCAGTCGATGGCACAAATTCGAACCGAAGTTACTAATTTTCCACCAGGGGAAGGACTTCCTACATCAGTTTAAGTATTTTGCCAGTATTAAGTATTGTGCAGGCTTGTCAACATGGACAGCACGTTACATGTGCCAAACTGACCATGACATAGAATTGGCGGTAAAATCGAGAGGTGGTGGGACTTGCTTCTACATTAATAAAAGGAGGTGTACAGTTGTAACAGCTATGAAAAAGTGTGTGTGCTGTCCTGATCTAGAAGCGCTCTTCATCAACTGTAAGTGTATCTACTCGCCATGGGAGTTTTTCCTGAACGCAGCACTGCAATAGCTGGCTGTTCGGATTACAGGCACTGAGCACCAACACCTGTACTCTGCTATAATCATTCTCGGGGACTTCAAAGCACATTTCACATGGCAACTTCCAAAATGCTAACAGCATATTACATGTTCTACCAGAGACAAAACCATTCTGGACCACTGCTACACCACAATAAAAGATTTATATCACTCCATCTGCAGAGCTGCTTTAGGACTCAGACCACTGCCTGGTTCATCTTCCACATACAGTACAGGCAACAACCTTCATCTGCTAAGACTGTAGTAAAGTCTAAAAAGATGGACTAATTAAACAGAGCAGACATCACAAGCTTGTTTTGACTGCACTGATTAGAGTGTGTTTGAAGCTCCTGCTTCTGATCTGGATGAAACTCACAGACTCTGTAGGATCTAATATCAGTTTCTGTGAGGATTTATGCATTTCTACCAGGACATTTAACATACAATAAAGAGACGCTATGATTCCCAGTGTGGTAGTGGGAACAGTCATGACTGTTTGGTAGCCTGATTGTGTGGATTGGGTTTTAAATGTGGTTTGGTTTCTTGTTTTAGTGTGGATTGAGGAATCCAGCCATTATCAGGTTAAAATCATTCCACTTCCTCGTTTAGAGTTTCTTGGTGCATCGTGACCTGGTTGAACCGGTAAGTCCGTTAATTGTCAGGTATTGATATCTGATGTCAAAAGATGGTGATTTTATGCTTATTTCTCTGTAATTAGGAAGTGAGGAACTGAGAGCTGTTGTAGTGGGCTGTCTTACCAGGGCTGTCTTCTTGCTGGGCTGCCTTTTTGTTGCTTTGCTGTTTTGCTGGGCTGTGTAGCTGTCTTGTTGCTTTGCTGCCGGGCTGTGTTGTGATCTTTGGGTCACTAAAGCGTGGACGAAGTGACATATTGCATCGGCGTACATGCTATCTACGTGCCGTGCATCAGCGTGGGATGCATGTCCCAGCCATACCATGCTATAGCTAACGGATTACCGAATGAGCTAAATGCTAGCGAGTTAATGAACTATGTGCTTTATTTATATATATATATATATATATATATATATATATATATATATATATATATCATATAAAATATAGCATCGAGGTCTTCCAACTACTCAGATAAACAGAAATAATGATAAATTATTATTGAGAAATTGAGAATGGGTGGCTTAAGAAATAAATATATATATATATATATATATATATATATATATATATATATATATATATATATATATAAATAATTAGTGTTAGTGTGTCTGTTTCAGTGCTCAACGTTGTTATGATCCGCTGTGAGGTGGCTTGAGAAACTGCTGCGCTATATATATATATATATATATATATATATATATATATATATATATATATATATAAAAACAACAGCCAGCGGAATGCTAAGAGGTCATGTGCTTATTTTATGAGGTGTATTGAATGAAATTGTTTTTATCGGTTGTACTTTCTTTGCTTTTTGTCATTGTTATTGTCCTTTCCTGATTTGTGTGTGTGTGTGTGTGTGTGTGTGTGTGGGTAATTTGATTTGACCATACTGTGGTTTGCTTCTTCTCCAGGTGTCTGGGAGACCAGTTCTAGTGTGAGGGACAAGTTCCTCTCTGCTTGGTGGTGGTTTCATTTGGTGTGTAGTGGTCGACAGGTGGGATTGTGGTGTCGTATGAGTGCACGTGAGTTTGCTGTGGATAGGAGATCATTAGAGTAAGGTCCCCAGCCCTGGAGTCCAAGCATTCTTGTGCGGTATATGATGTATGGTTTTATGTCATTTTAATAGTTCTTAATAAACTGTGTGTATTATACCTCTGTCTCATGTCCTGACTCAGCTGTAGATGAACCTGGGTGCCTTGTGCATGTCTTTATAAAGATGTATCCCCTAGTAACTAGTATTCTACTAGTAACATTCTTAAATCTAGTTCATATATTTTATTGTCAAAGTCTTCTATGTCCTAAATTTCTTGATTTTCGGGAACAAATTGGACGCGCTGGTGCAAGACTTAGACAACTTCATGAGGCCTACAGGAATGGGGCCAGGATCTTGTACAATCAGGCCAAGAACACACACACACACACACACACACACACACACACACACACACACACACACTGACAAAGGAGATTAGAGTGGCAAATAGGAGCTTTTATAATAACACTCATAAGAGAAGCTGCTGTAATAATGCTAATAAGAGGAGCTGCCATAATAACGCTAAGAAGAGGAGCTACTCTAAAAAGCAGGAAAATCAGTTTTCTTTGTAGGGAATCAACAACTGGTTGATGATCTGAATAAGTTTTACTGTAGATGTACTCTATGACCATCTCACCACTCAACCAGCCTCCATCCCCCCTCCTGTACTTCAGATCAGTGAAGATGATGTGCATCAGGTCTTCAGGAAACAAAAAAGAAGGAAAGAACCAGGAACAGATGGAGTTTTACCAGCCTGTCTAAGAACCTGTGCAGACCAGCTGGTGTCCATCGTTTCATAGATCTTTAACAGATCACTGGAACTGTGTGAAGTGCCTGCCTGCTTTAAACTTTCCATCATCCCTATCCCAGAAAAAAACACAAATCACTGAACTTATTGACTACAGACGGAGGATCCATTGATGTTCAGTGGAGAATGGCCACTCTGTGCTCTCCACCATCTCTTACATTTTGTCGACGTTCAGAGACAGGTTATTGGCTCCACACCAGGCTGATAACCGTTGCGCCTCCTTTCTGTATGCTAACTCATCGTTCTTGCTGATGAGACCCACCACGGTTGTGTCATCGCCAAACTTGATGTGATTTGAGCTGTGCATTGCTACACAGTCATAAGTCAGCAGAGTGAACAGCAGTGGACTGAGCACACAGCCCTGAGGTGCCCCAGTGTTTAGTGTGGTGGTGCTGGAGATGCTGTTTCCGATCTGGACAGACTGAATCTCCCAAACAGGAAGTCCAGGATCCAGTTACAGAGGGAGGTGTTCAGGCCCAGCAGGCTCAGCTTCTCAATCAGGTGCTGAGGGATGATCATGTTGAATGCTGAGCTGAAATCTATGAACAGCATTTGAACATAAGAGTCCTTGTTGTTTAGGTGGGTGAGGGCCAGATGTAGGGTCATGGAGATGGCATCGTCCGTGGAGCGGTTTGGAGATGTTGAAGATGTCTGTGAAGACATACGCTAGCTGTTGTGCATATTCCCTGAGCACTCTGCCAGGAATGTTGTCTGGTCCAGCAGACTTCGGTGGGTTAACTCTGTAAAGAGTTTTCCTCACCGCCATGTTGCCGCCACATGCGCCGGGTGTCTCCGCTGACCTGGACGTGGCCATGAATTCTCTTGGCATGTGCACGCTTCGCCTCTCTGATGGCACGGGACAGTTTGGCCCTTGCTGTCTTTAAGGCCGTCTTGTCTTCTGCTCTGAAGGCAGAGACTCTTAATTTTAGCAGCGGACGCATCTTGGTTTTCATCCATGGCTTCTGGTTGCAGCGTTTAGTGATGGTCTTGGAGATGGCCACGTCATCAATGCACTTGCCGATGTAGCTGGTCACTGTTGACGTGTACTCCTCCAAGTTAATGAAATCGTCGTTGGTTGCAGCTTTCCTGAACATGTCCCAGTCAGTGCATTGAAAGCAGTCCTGGAGAGCAGACATGGATCCTGCTGGCCAGGTTCTCACCTGCTTTCGAGCGGAGTGGAGGATCATACTGGCACAGAAGTTCACTCAGATACTGCGGTGCGAGACCATTAAGTGCTTTATACGTCACTATTAGTATTTTATAATCAATGCGAGATTTGATTAGGAGCAGTGTAGATGATTAAAACAGGGTTGATGTGCTCATATTTTCTAGATCTAGTGAGGAATCTTGCTGCTGCATTCTGAACTCACTGAAGCTTATTTCTGCACTTACTCCAACACCCAGACAGTAAAGCGTTACAGTAGTCTAATCTAGATGTTACAAAAGCATCAACTAGTTTTTTTGCATCCTTTAATGACATATTTCTAATTTTAGCAATATTTCTTTGGTGAAAGAAGGCGATCCTGGTGATATTATTCACGTCAGACTCAAAGGAAAGACTGTGTATCATTAGTATAGCAGTAGAAGCGAATACCTGTTTATGTATAATTTCCCCCCAGAGGCAGCATATATAAAGAGAAAAGCAGTGGGCCTTAAACAGATCCTTGCAAATCACCAAACTTTACCTCAGCGAGTGTGGAGAACTCACCATTTACATCATATTGGACTGTAGCTGGACAGCTGACAGGGTGAAGGTCAGGTTTCTTAATTAGAGGGTTGATAACTGCAGTTTGAAGGATTTTGGTACATAACCAGTGCTAACGAAAGAGTTTATTATTTTTAAAACAGGTTCAATTACCTCTAGAATGATCTGTTTGAGGAAACTTGTAGGCGAGGGATCGAGAATGCAGGTTGATGATTTTGATGAGGAAATTAGTAAAATTAAGTCGTTCTCATGAATAGGAGTAAAACTTTGTAATTAATTGTCCGCTATAATTACACTGCTGTCTACAGGGTTACTTGTAAAATAATTTGGATTAATATTAATCGTCTGGATTTCTTGCCTGACGTTTTCAACTTTATTATTAAAAAAGTTCATGAAATCATTACTACCTAATGATGGTGTGCATGTCAGTGCAGTGCTTTTATTCCCTTTTCATTTTGCTACCATGCTAAATAAAAATCTAGGATTATGCTTGTTATTTTCTATGAGGGAGGAGAAATATGCTATTCAGCAGCACTAAGAGATTTTCTAGAACTCAGGAGATTCTCCTTCCATGGTATTTGAAATACTGTTCATTTTGTTTGACGGCATTAACGTTCTAATTTACGAGTGGTCTGTTTTAAGGTGCGTGTATGATCATTATCATATCAGGGTCTCTCCAGAATCTGCAATTTTGCGGTATTTCTGTTGCTCATATCGGGTCTGTTCGTGCAGAACAGCTGTGCATATACATCGTACACCCGACGTGAGCTTTTGGATATTGGTTTACGACTCCCTGACAGTTTTATGGACAACCTTCATCTCCTTCCTGAGATCACCAGAGCACCCGAGGCAGCTCACTGTACACGGCCGGGCGGAAGTGCTCGCAGGCGGCGTCGAGATCGTAAACAAAGGCGGGGGAAGCGTGGTGGAGTGAAAGCTAAGCTAAAGCTAACACCACACCGGCTCTCCTTACCCAGCATCTTCCTCGCCAATGTTCGGTCGCTGGTGAACAAAATGGAGGAGATTCGACTCAGCATCACACACAGCATGAAACTTCGGAAATGTAATGTCATGATTTTCACGGAAACATGGCTACACAGCGGCATTCCGGACAACGCTATTGAGCTAGTGGGACGACACACACTCCGGGCGGATAGGACATTAGATGGCTCCGGTAAGACCAGAGGCGGTGGACTGTGCATTTATGTCAACAAAGCTTGGTGCACGAACTCTGCTATTGTCGAGAGTCATTGTTCAGCTAACCTGGAATTTCTCATGGTTAAATGTAAACCGTTTTATCTACCGCGGGAGTTCACTTCCACCATTATTACTGCTGCTTACATTCCCCCCGATGCTGATGCTAAGCTCGCTATGAAAGAACTTTATGCGGCCATCAGTAAACAACAGACTGTTCACCCGGAAGCTGCGTTTATTGTTGCGGGAGATTTTAATCACTCAAACTTAAAGGCAGTTCTTCCAAAATTTCATCAGCATGTTTCATGTCACACCAGAGGGAACAAAACTTTAGACCATGTATACACAAACATGGCTGGAGCTTACGTTGCAACCCCCCTCCCCCACCTGGGGCAGTCAGATCACCTTTCTTTGTTTCTCACCCCTAAATATGCACCCCTCATTAACCGGGTAAAGCCATCAGTGAGAACCATCAAGGTGTGGCCCGCAGACGCAGATTTCACACTTCAGGAAAGGTTTCTACACACAGACTGGAGTTCATTTGCTTCTCAGGCCACCAGTGACTCTCACATAGACATTGACTGCTATACCTCCTCTGTTCTGGATTACATCAGTTCCACCCCAAACAGTGTTACTACCCAGAAACAGATCATCACATACCCTAATCAGAAGCCATGGATGAACAAGGAGGTGCGCCTCCTGCTGAAGGCACGCACTACTGCCTTCAGGTCAGGTGATGCTCAGGCCTACAGCACATCCAGAGCTAACCTGAAGAGGGGCATTAAAGAGGCCAAGCACTGCTACAAGCTGAAGATAGAGGAGCATTTTTCTAACTCTGACCCTCGACGCATGTGGCAAGGCATCCAGGCCATCAGTGATTACAAATCCTCCCACTCCACCCCCGCTGCCACTGATGTCCTCTTTCTGAATGAGCTTAATGACTTTTATGCTCGCTTTGAGAGAGACAACAAAGAAACTGCCACAAAGCTCAAACTCTCGGCTGATCACTCTCCAATCAAACTCTCCTCCACAGATGTCTGCAATGCACTGAGCCGGATCAGCGCCACAAAGCCGCTGGACCAGACAACATCCCTGGTCGCGTACTTAGGGCATGTGCTGAGCAGCTCGCTGGGGTCTTTACTGACATTTTCAACCTGTCTCTTGCCCAAGCAGCTGTTCCCACTTGCTTTAAATGTACCTCCATTGTGCCAGTGCCTAAACACTCTAACCCAACGTGCCTGAACGACTACCACCCTGTAGCACTGACACCCATTGTCATGAAGTGCTTTGAGCGGCTGGTCCTGGCACACCTGAAGGACTCTCTGCCAACCACATTTGACTCCCACCAGTTTGCCTACCGAAGCAATAGAAGCACAGAAGATGCAGTTTCCATGGCATTGCACTCTGTGCTCACACACTTGGACAATAAAAACACCTATGCACGTATGCTGTTTGTTGACTTCAGCTCAGCATTCAATACCATCATTCCATCCAAGTTAATATGCAAACTTCTAGATCTGGGCATTAACACCTCCACCTGCAACTGGGTCATGGACTTTCTGACCAAAAGACCCCAGCAGGTTCGATCTGGCTCCATTTGCTCCAACACCATCACACTCAACACTGGTGTACCACAGGGCTGTGTGCTGAGCCCTTCCTCTACTCCCTCTTCACCTCCGACTGCAGGCCTGTGAATGGATCTAACTCCATCATCAAGTTTGCAGATGACACTACCGTGATTGGTCTCATCACCAACAATGATGAGACTGCCTACAGGGAGGAGATCCAGCATCTAGCCACATGGTGCAACAACAACAACCTGCTCCTTAACACCTCCAAGACAAAGGAGCTTATTGTGGACTTCAGGAAGGAGGCAAGAGGCACACATGACACCACCCACATCAACGGGATGGCTGTTGAGCGTGTCTCCAGTTTCAAGTTCCTGGGGATCCACATCTCGGCAGACCTGTCTTGGAACATCAACACCTCCAGCCTGGTCAAGAAGGCTCACCAGCGCCTCTTTTTCCTGAGGACACTTAAAAAAAAGTGTCTCCTCGGATATCCTGGTGAACTTCTACCGCTGCGCAGTAGAAAGCATCCTGACCAGCTGTGTCACAGTCTGGTATGGAGCTGCTCTGCTGCAGAGCGTAAGGCACTGCAGCGGTGGTGAAAACTGCCCAGCGCATCACAGGGACTCCACTCCCAGCCATGGAGGACATCCAGAAGAAACGCTGTCTGCGTCGAGCTCGCAGCATTCTTAAGGACTCGTCTCATCCCGCCCACAGACTGTTCACTCTTCTGCCCTCCGGCAGGCGTTACAGGTGCCTCCGGACCAGGACCAGCAGACTAAAGAACAGCTTTTTTCCTAGAGCTGTCTCTTTAGTGAACTCTGACACTCACTGATACACTACTACATTCTCCCCACACCTCACACTCTTTGCTAATGGACTCTCTGAACAAAAACTTATGCTCACCAAGACACTGATCATTTCTCACCTCACACTTTGTTGTTGCATGGACTGTTTACACAAACCTTGCTCATTTGCACACTGCTCTTTTTTTATTGCTGCTCACCATAAACCATCACCACTGTACATATACCCGTTCTCTGTTTACAGCTATAGCAATATTATTATGTTCACCGCTCACATCCTTCTGTAAATCTCTGTGTATAGTAATAGGCATCTGTATAGCATGTTCATAATACATATATATATATATATTCATCTGTATATTATTGTTCATAGTACATATATATTCACCTGTAATTATATATATATTATAGTACATATATATATATATATATATATATATATATATATATATATATATATATATATATATATATATAATATACACTACTCTGTATATTGTGTTTTACATATATAACATATATTCATCTGTATATTACATTTATAGTACATATTCATCTTTAAATTACTGTTTATAGTCTTTATTTTATTTAACTATGTAAATTCATGTTAAAACTATATATCCTGCACTTGCTGTTATTGCACTCTGGTTAGACCCAAACTGCATTTCGTTGCCTTGTACATGTGTAATGACAATAAAGTTGAATCTAATCTAATCTAATTATACCACTGTGCTCATTTTATCTACCTGTTCATTTTGGTTGAAGGGGAGCTCCATCATCTAGAATATAAAATTACTTTGATTCAAGGTATTCAGTGGCCCAGTCGAGCTCTGCGGGGTCAGACGGAGATTTATCTAATATTGTAATTTCTAAAAGATTATTGATAAAACACGCTGCTGTAGCTGACGTGAAAGTACGCTTAACACGTTAACGTGGTGAGGTAGTAATGCAATGACTGAGGCAGATTTTAAAAGAGATTAGATAATGGTCTGAAATAGCTTCAGACTGTGGAATTATGACTAATTTTTTTATTTTTAATCCAAATGTTAACAACAAATCGAGAGTGTGTCCACCACTATGAGTGGGTCCTATAACATTCTGATTAATTCTAACTGACTCTAGAATGGACACAACTGCTGCTCTTAAGGAGTCTTCCTGATTATCAAAATGAATATTAAAGTCACCAACAATTATTGCTTTGTCTAAAGAAGTAGCTAAATGTGTGATGAAATCTGCAAATTCTATCAGAAAATCAGAGTAGAGTCCTGGGGGTCTATAAATAATAATTAATGGAATTGACTGACTGGACCTGCTTTTGGACACAGAATATTTTATGTTAGTGGAAAGAACTTCAAATGTTTTACATTTGTGTTTAGTTTTTGTGTGACGCTTAGATTATTATTCTAAATAGATGCGACTCCGCCTCCTCTGCCATTTAGACGGGGTTGGTGTATGTAACTATACCCAGGAGGACTCATTTAATGCTACATATTCGTTTGTGTTAATCCACATTTCTGTCAAACACATGATTTTAAACTCCTGGTCGATAATAATTTTGTCTATAGTAAGTGATGAGAGATCTAATATTCAACAATCCTATCTTTAGATCAGAGGTGCTGACTGTGCGTTCAGTCCTATTTAATTTAATGTTAATCAGGTTACTTAAGGTCGGTTTAGCCTGTCTGTCTGCTCCCTGGCCTTGGCTCTGGACAGTCACTTGTTAACTAGTGCTGTTCTTAGACTATGACCTATACTACAAGAAATGAGAGCAGCAACTTCCTGAGTGGGATGGATACCGTCCCGCCCTAACAAGCCAGCCTTGCCCTCAAAATTGCTCCAATTATTTATGAAGCCCACATGGTTTTTGGAGCACCACTCGGACATCCAGCAGTTCAGCGACCATAACCTGCTGTAGGCTACATCGCCACGTCGCATTGGGATGGGGCCAGAGCATGTTACTGCATCTGACATTGCCTTTGCTAATCTACACACCTCTTTAATATTACTCTTAGTAACCTCTGACTGTCAAAGCAGTATATCATTAGCTCCTGTGTAAAAAACTATCTTAGAGAACCTATGCTTTCCTAAAAACCTAAGCTGACCTGCTGTGTCTGGCGCCCTGGCTCCCGGTATACACATGACCTGTGCTGCTGGTGCACCTAAAGGTCTAGCTAATTTCTCATGCCTCAGAATAGAGTCTCCTATAACCAGAGCTCTTTCAGGTTTCTCAGCGGGTGCTTCACTGAGGAGAGCAAACCTGTTGGACATGTGAAGTGGAGAGAAATGGTGCTCCCGTGGGCAAGCCTTAGCCTTAGCTTTGGCTTTGCGAGAATGCCCCGGAGTCGTCACCCACTCGCCCCGCTGCGAGGGCTCTAATGCCGGAGTCAAGGGAATGCTAACTCGACCTAGGGCATCCAGACTTTCCCCTGCAGAGCTTGGACTGCTCTCACACTCACTACTTCTTTCTAGACTCTGGATGCGCTCCTCTTATGCTAAAATCTTCTCCATCAAAGAGCAAACTAGCTTACACTTCTCACAGATAAAATTATCGCTAATGGAGAAAGACTGACTAAACATGTCACACTTCACACACTGAATGAACTGGATGTTCGCCATAGCAAAGAAATTATGTACCCTAATGTGGTTACTGTAGTGTGTGTTCATAGTTCTGGTGGGAATGTCCTCCACTCACTGCTTTTAAACTCTCAAACAGGGAATAAAGCACTCTTCAAAGCAAAAAAAGACGAAACGGAGCCAACGGATGCAGGAAATAAAAAGGATATTGTGATATTTTAAAGCAATGGGAGAGAGAAAAAGACGACCTAAAAAATTTAAACGCAGATACAAACAAAATTCCTGGCAAACAATCAACAACAGGAAACAGGAACTGACGTCCACTAAAGTCAGTGATTCTGATAGTGTTTAGGCCAAGCGCACCTATTGTTAAGGCCGAGTTTCCCTCTATCTTTTGTGGAATCCCTTCTGATATTGACAGGTACTGCAACATGTTGATTGTCTCAGTTTCTGTCTCTACTGATCCCTCTGCAGCACACTCTGGTAAGTATGCACAGCTAAGAGTGTCTGCTTGATGCATTAGTCGACCTGGCACATAGACAACATTAATGTCATAACTGTGTAGTCTCAAAAGCATGCTCTGCAATCTCTTAGGCGCATTGAGCAATGGCTTTCTTACGATCGTTGCTAGGGGTTTGTGGTCTAATGCACTTCTACTTTCCTGCTATAGGTATTCTGGTGAAATTTCTCCATTCCCATAGATTGCCAAAGCATTTTTTTCTATTTGAGCATATTCGTTTTCTGTTGGTGTAAGGGCTCGGCTGCTATAAGCAACTGGTTGTCCTGTTTGTAAACGTGCTGCACCCACTTCTGTCTCCGAGGAGTTTCAATTTGTTCAATTCTACTTTCTGTAATCAGTCCACTCCCAAACAGTGTCCTTATGTGTAAGTTGTCTCAATGTGTCACAGCTGTCTGGTTAGTGTGAGCAAAATTTAGACAAAAAGTTCACTGTACTTAATAATCTCTAGAGTCCTTTCATAGCTGATTGTCTGGGCATCTCCACTATGGCTCTTACCTTCTCTGGGTCATTCTTTAGTGATTTGGAAGTCAGTGTGTCCAATGTATGGCACCTCTTTCTGTCTTAGCTTGAGTTTGTTAAAGTTTAGTTTGATGTTTTTGTTTCTACAACAGTCCAGCAGTTGTCTTAGTTTTGCATCAGGATCTTTCTCAGCTGCCTCGTCATTGTCACCAGAACATCATCTATGGTGGGCAAGGAAAAGTGTTGATACCTCAGTGCTTTGTTTAGTGGTCTTGGGTCGATGCAAATTCTTGGCTCCAAAAAAAACACCAACATGCTACTAAATCCGTGCTCTTTTCAACATTAGCCATGATGCCTCTCTCTACCAGGCTTCCCAGCTCATAAATTAGATGTTTCATCAGAGCCACTGGAACTCTTCACTTTGGAAGCCTCACTGGTTTAACTGCATGATCCACTTCTAGATAATATTTTTCTTCTAGGCAGCCGTCTCCTTCAAATACATCAGCATAATCCATATGCATGTCACTCTTGTCCCATGGATCATTTTCTCTGTGTCCCACCATGGTAACAATATTATCAATTGCCATTATATTTTCATGTTGTATTCTAACTAAATCCATTGCTTGCACAGCCTTGTTTCCTAACAGGGGCATTGCCAAGCTTTCCTCCACTACAATAAAGTCCAGCCAGTAGAGTTTTCTCTTTCTGGGGTTTCTTATTTTTTTATTCTGCATTTTCCTACTGGTTTGAAGGGAGACATGCAGGTAGTAGTTAGTTTGAAAGAGGCAGATGTAGAGGACAGAGTAGTATGGAGACCGATGATCCGCTGTGGCAACTTCTATTTGGAGCAGGCGAAAGAAGATGATTTTCATACTGGTTTTAGGGTGCTTTTATTGTACATGACCAGGATTTGTTCAATCTTTTTCAGCACTGTATCCAGGTGTACCAGCCGAATAGGAATTTTACATCTGGCTCCACAGTCTAGTTGAAATATTACTGGTATTTTTTCTTTTAGCAAGGTTGCAAACAGTTGAACAAGCCAGTGGTGACTGTGGTGAAGGAAAAACTCCCCGAGATGGCATAAGGAAGAAATCTTGAGAGGAACCAGACTTGAGGGAACCCATCCTCACATGGGTTGCACCGAATGTCCATTTATAGCAGATATACGATGTTGTGGGGTGCAGTGATGGTTATTAGAAGCAAACTGTAGTCCTGAGTCAATGTAGCAGACTGTTGACATTAACTACAGTCCAAATCCATCTTCAAAGCTCCCGTTCTTATTCCGGAATTTAATAGGACCACCCAAGGTGTTGATGAGAAACCGTCCCCAGCTGCACAGAGTGGCCTTCAATTGAAGAGAACACTATCCAGAGGCAGGCCTGGACGAAGTGGGAAGATCCGTGTAGGGAAGAGGATCAGGAACAGTTGTTCCCTTTTCAGTAACACAAGCTGCATCGCAACGCTTTTGGGAAGCCTGTGTAACGGTGTGTAAAATAGTTCAATTAATGCATAAATGGGGACAGCGCCATCTGTCTGTTGTGTGATGGCATTTAGAACGTGAAATAGGGACCGCCCACAGCAGATATAATGAGACTGTGGGTAAGTGGCACGTTTTCAGCAGCTGGAGAATTAAATGTTAAATTGATTAAAAACACATAATTAACTGCTTTATTGCTGATTTATTTTGCAATTAACTGTTTGTGGAACTGTTTATGTGTTTGGCGTTGAATGTGGTGTTTTATATTAAGTTATTTTTAGTTTGTGTTACAAGGCCTAATCATTCTTTTTTTATGTAGAAGTTTCTTTTAATTCTCCATGCAGGTTCCTTTATTTCCTGTTCTCCATTATGCAGGTATGTTGTATTAGTTGTATGTTTAATGTATTGGTTAATTTTCAAATTGAACTATGTGTTCGCTGCTAGGTGGGGGTGTTTTACCCTCAAATCCAATTGAATTGATTTGCAAAGTTTTTCACTCATTTGTGATTAATTTATTTGAAAATGTTTTGTACACTATACGATCACAACGCATAAAGATTTGATTCAAAAAGATCAAAGAAAAGGAAAGAATTGTTTTAAATAAAAAGCAGATATAATGAGACTGTGCTGTGGGAGGTTCTTTTAATTCTCCATGCGCGTTCCTTTATTTCCTGTACTCCATTATGCAGGCAGCTCAGCAGAAAGGACTGCCCGGGCAAGACTGTCACATTGGTGCCGTGACGTTGTGATGACGCTGTGTTGCTTTGGGCCACGTTTTAAAGCAAGTTGTTAAGAGACTGCAGTGCTGCTGCGTTCTGGAGGCATCAAACATCAGTTGAACAGCTCGTTATTGGTTCACAGCCTTCCTTAAGGGACTCCTTGCTTTATCCTTTTTCAGTTCTTTGGACATTTCACTCTGATTATTAATATTGAGTCTGTTTATTTGTGTATGTACGCTTGTAGCACATTTTAATGCCATAATGAATAACGGCAATAGAGGTTTGCAATTCACTCCTAGTCCAGTGGGCAGAGGCAGAAGGGTTTTAGGTGTACCCATTCCCTTTTCAATGAACAGTCCCGATAGTGATAGTAGACCTGGCCTTACCAGAAGGGCGTGCACTGCAAGCGCATGTGATTCATCTGACATGCAGTCAAACATCAATCATAATCCTAGTGAAGTGATCACGTCAACACCTAATGCTGAACATGGCGTTACTGATATGTTAGACCAAATGAGTTCAATTGTCCATCAGATTGGTCAACAGTTAGCAGACAACATTATATCCCATCTTAGTCCTTTTAGCACAGACACTACAAATAGACAACTCCCCAATGATATTAAGGCTACTAGCCCTTCAAGCATGGCAAATTTGTCACAAAACCAAGTAAGCCACCACAGATAAGTCAAGGAGCCACCTTCATTCAGAGGGGATGGTTCTAACGCAATTGAAATTAAAGAATGGGAAGATCTGATGAGGACATTTGTCAAAAAGAGAGACATGAGTGTTGATGAACATGTAGATGAAATCCTTGTTCATCTGCATGGTAGAGCAAAAGATGTAGTAAAATTCTGGATCAGGAACTGTGACTCCTCCACTACTGTCTGCCCAAATTCTGTCTACAGCCTGCTACGTAAACATTTTAGCTGTAATCATTACTCGCCTGTCCCTCTTGCTGATTTTTACACTACCTTGCCAGAGGTATTTATTATTATTTATACTCGCACCTTGTATTACAGTATAATGTTTACATGCTGTCTTTGCACCTTTGTATTACAGTAGAATGTTTACATGCTGTCTTTGCACCTCCTTGCTGCTGTTTTTTTGCACTACATTGTTCTGTTCTGTTTGTACTCTCTCCTGGGTATAGTTTTTACATTTCTCCTTACACAGTACTGTACAATCAAGTATACAGTAGGTTTACTAGTCGGCGCTATACTTGTTTTTTTTTGTCTTTTGTCTTGTCTTGTGTTGTCTTGTGTTGTCTGTCTGCACTGTCTGTCTGTACTGTTTTTTGTTTGCACCAGGTTGCACTCGATGCACTTTATGTTTGTGTTGTTGTAGCTCTATGCTGTTGTTGTTTAGTGTAGCACCAGGGTTCCGGAGGAACGTTGTTTCGTTTTACTGTGTACTGTGTACCACTGTGTATAGTAAAAATGACAATAAAAGCCTCTTGACTCTTGACTTGACTCTTGACTTGATGAGAATCCGTACAACTACTGGCTGAGACTCAACAAAGCAGCAGATGTCGCTTCAGAATGCCTGCGAGAGCAAGGTAAAACGCTTGACAAGCCCAGTGTGGAAATAGTGCACATGTTTATCAGACACTGCCCGAGTAAAGACTTAGCCTCAACCTTCAGGGCTAAACCAATTAACAAGTGGTCAGCACATGAAGTACAGGCTCTACTTAATGACTACCAATCTGATGTGTCTTTCAATGCCACAAGTACAGTGCGTCACAGCCAAAGTGAAAGAGTTTCGGTCAACATGATTGATGTTAACACAGTTCCGTTGCCCGCTCCCACGGTGTGCGAACAACAAAATAAAAGCACAGATTTCTCTGCTCTTGAAAAGGTCATTGACATGCTTGAGAAGGTCCTGCTGACCAATACCAACCGTCCTCCGTCTCATCCTAAACATCAGCCTTACAACAGACTCCCTAGGATTGAGGGTTTGGATGCTTTGCCGTGTGCTATCTGCAATGATGCTGCTCACTCTGCCTTAACACATTGCCGTGAGCACAGACTGTGTTTTTAGTGTTAGTCTCCAGGTCACTCCAGACGTTTCTGCCCTAGGAGAAGACGACAACCACCTCAGCCAACACAGGAAAACTAACAGGTCTGTGTGTAAGGGAGAATAGCACAGACCAGGTTGATAACCCTCCCATCTTTGAAACGCAAGATTATGAGTCCGTATATGAGCAGTACAAACCAAGTGTCTCACCCGATAAAACTGCCAGGAATACAAAGAGTCCCCAGAGCTGATTTCATTATTTTACATGACTGTATCTGTAGAGAATGGCCCATCTTTCACTGCATTACTTGACAGCGGTTCAATGGCCTGCACTCTCAGTGAGGCAGCTGAAACAAGATTGTTGGAGAGCCTTTCTAATTTGCCAAAGTGTCCTGCCAATGATGTTGTGATAATTGGATATGGTGGTCATCGAGTCGCACCAACAGCAATGTATGATCTGTCTGTCTGTGTTTATGGATGTAAAATGATAATACCGGTGTTGATTGTTCCAGGCCAGGCAGATGAGATGATCTTGGGCAGTAACGCCATCAAAAGCCTGCTGTCTTCGCTAAAGCTCACTACCAATTGGTAATAGAGAGAGTGAGAGTTTAGAGTTCATATCCTTACTGTCCAACACACAGAGATGGAAAGGCGATCATGTTCCTGAAAAAGTGGGTACTGTTAAGCTCAAGCACAGAGTGATGCTTCAACCACAGAGTGAACATCTTGTGTGGGGCAAGCTTCCTGTCAACGCTGCAATGTCTGTGGGTAGTACAGTGCTTGTGGAACCTACCCAATCCAAATGTGGCCCTAAGCAGATCATGGTAGGCCGAGTCATTACACCTTTATGGGGTGATGGTTGGATACCGGTGAAAGTTATAAATCCCACTAACAGTGTGTTGACATTAAGAAGAAATGCTAAGATCGCAGATGTTTCTCCATGCGTTGCTGTAGAAGATCTTCCAGAATGTGAGTACATTAAGTCTCAAGTTCAACAATTTCAAGTACGGTCCCCAGGAATCTGAAGAAGAGATGGTGAGAATCTTGAATGACTTGGGATTGAGAGACCTAGATCTGACGGCTTCTGAATTGTCTTCTTCTTGGAAAATGAAATTACTCCATCTCATCAAGAAATATGAGTCTATATTTTTAAGGAACAAGATGGATTGTGGTGAAGCCAAAGATTTTGTACATCGGATCCGCTTGGTGGATGACAAACCCTTTCGTCTCCCCTACCGTCGTGTACCTCCAGGCTATTATGAGAAACTGAGAGTAGCGTTGGAAGAAATGGAAGAGAAAGGTATTATCAGAAAATCAAATAGTGAGTATGCTTCTCCTCTTGTTCTGGTGTGGAAAAAGAATGGTGATCTGAGAATCTGTACCGACTTTCGATGGTTAAACGCCAGAACAGTAAAAGACGCCCATCCTCTACCACACCAGTCAGACACCTTAGCTGCTCTTGGGGGGAATGCTTTCTTCTCAACCATGGACCTTACCTGGGGCTTCTATAATGTTCCTTTGCACGAGGACGATAGGAAATACACCGCTTTCTCGTCTCCATTTGGGTTGCATGAATATAACCGGATGCCGCAGGGTCTCTGCAATAGCCCAGCTACATTCATGCGTATGATGATGTCAATCTTTGGTGATAAGAATTTCACAAGTTTATTGTGCTACCTTGATGATCTCATTGTTTTTGCCCCCAATGAGCAGGTTGCACTTGAAAGGCTGGAGATGGTCTTCTCGAATCTCAAGCTTTCTCCTAAAAAATGCCACTTTTTGAGAAAGTCAGTCAAGTTTCTTGGCCATGTAATTTGTGAAGATAATGTTAAAACAGACTCTGGGAAAATAAAGGCCATTACAGATGTTGAAGCGGTTGACTTAATGGACTCTGACGGAATCACTCCATGCCACAGAAAAATTTGATCATTCTTAGGTATGGTATTATACTACCAACATTTTATAGAGAGATGTTCTGCCAAAGCCAAGCCTTTGTTCCAGCTTATCTCCAATACAGACACAAAGAGCTCTAGAGGCAGGAGAAAGAAGCTCAACTCAAAAGCCGTGTGTTTAAAACTCTCACCAACAGACTGGACGGACAAATGTCAGAAAGCGTTTGACACTTTGAAAGAGGAACTTCTCTCAAACGTGACGCTGGCTCACCCAAACTTCGAACGCGACTTCATACTAGCTGTGGATGCCTCATTTGATGGATTAGGTGCTGTCCTTTCCCAGATCCCAGTGGGTGGCACTTTGGCCAGGCCAGTTGCATTTGCTAGCAAGACACTATCATGCTCTCAGATGAATTACCCAGCTCGAAGGCTAGAATTCCTTGCACTTAAATGGGCGATATGTGACAGGTTCCATTATTGGTTGAAGGGGCGTCATTTTATAGCTTGGACGGATAATAATCTTCTGACCTACATACTCACCAAGCTAAGACTCGATGCTTGCGAGCAACGCTGGGTTGCTAAGCTAGCTTCCTTTAGCTTCGGCCTGAAATATGTGCCCGGTTCTAAGAACATAGTCGCAGACGCGTTGAGCAGGGAACCTTTTGTCCAGTCCAGTGTAAGCCATCGACTCGTAACTGAACCTTACCAGTCTTTGCTCAGTCAGGTTAATGGAGTTGTAGATCAGGTTGTCCAAGATTCTTTCCGACTTACCACTAACTGTCGAGTAATAAGTCCTACTGATGATTCTTCTGGTGCGACTGGAGTTGGCAGTCAATGTCAAACTGCAGATGCTTTGAGTTCACAGGATGTTGCTGCTGTATTGGACGTGCATTGTTCTGGTGGTGTAGGATGATTCATGGGTGCGGAATCCATCCCACAATTACTTGATGTGGACAAGACTGCTGCATTTAATGTGAGCACACTCTCAGCTGCACAGGAACAGGACACCGCTGTGAGTAGAGCACTCTTTCATGTTCAGAGACATCGACGTCCTGACAAGCGTGAATGTGCTAGTGAGCCTCGCACTGTTCTAAAGCTTCTCAAGCATTGGAATAAACAGAGGCGGACAGAGTACACAGCTTCAGTACTTGAGTAAAAGTAAAAGTACCCCTTGCTAAATTTTACTCAAGTACAAGTACTACAGTCAGATGTCTACTTAAGTATAAGTACATAAGTACTTTGTTTTAAAAGTACTCGAGTATAAAGAGTACAAGAGTAAATTTTCTAAATATTGCATTACTACTCCCACAGTGCTTACATTTATGTACAGAAACGTCCTACATGGAGTTATGAAAAATGTTAATGTTAATACCTTGGAGAATGTAAAAGGAATTCAAAGTAAAATTAAGTCATTTTCATCTTTTGACCATGTTGCTTTATTTAACATTTCTCACTTGCACACAAGGCAATAGAACAATGACAACGCTCCGACAAACCTCAGCTAGAGTTTTAATGGATTTTTTGCACCCACATTTGAACCTGACTGTGTAAAACTGACCGCTTACTCAAGAACATCAAAGCAAATGCTCAGCTTACATTAATGTGTAATATCAGAAAAGAAAATGTGAGTTTCTCTGATGAAAAAACAATCAAATCAATAAAGCTAAACCAGCAAAGAAGGCAATATAGCAATGTTGTAACACACCTCTGAACCTGATCGTGTTATACACGGAGCATAGAGCAAAGAAGAGAAAATAATAATGATTAAAGAAAATCAGCTAATTAGCTGTGTTTAGGTCAACAAACAAAGAAGGAAAAATAAAATTCAGCTCATTTGAGTGACAGTATTAAGCCCCTTCCTCTCACATTGACTTACAGGCAAAGGCAGGAGAAAAAACTTTCAGCTGAATAACACCATTCTCACACACACAATCTATGTGTGACAACTCTCTGTGTGTGTGTGTACTGTACTTCAATTCAATCAAATATCATGAAGTCCTTGTTCAACTTGAGGAGAAGTTGGTTCTCAAAATTCTGTGAATGAATTGATCCCCTTCTTGGGGTGAAAAGCAAACCTGCTATGCTAAAAAGCCTTTCACACGCTGCTGAAGCTGGCAGGGCTGTGTTGAGCTTTAGTGAGAGGTTACGCACAGCTGGATAGGGGGCCAGTGTATTCACTCCTTCAGCTGTAGCGGCTAGGTATCCATCAAGTTGTTTACTTATCTCATGGGAATGCGTCTGCTTGACATAAACCGGAGAAGACGAGAATGAATATATTATGAGTGATGATTTCTATTCAAAATAACGAACGTTAACAGATTAATTATTTTGCAGTCCTGGCATACATTTAGAAATGAATGTCACTGCAAACCAGTTTAATCATAAACGGTGGTCAAATATCGAAGCTGGAGTCTTAAACCTTTCTTGTGATGCTGAGTTTGTCCAGATCAAGTAAGAGTGTGATGTTTTGACGAGTAATTAATTTTGATCAACAATAATCCGGGATCACCAGCCTCAACAAACGCTATTGTAATCCTGTCTAGGCCAGCTGAACTGTATTTTTTTTTAAAGTCAAATAGGGCTGGCTCTAGTTATTCGCTCTGGTTAAATAAGTGAACTGAAAATGCCCTGCTTGCAACTAGCATAGAACTAATTAGGCTTTAACATTTTTGTTTGGTAAAAAAGACGTTTCGTACTCAAGCTCAGACTAGAAAAGATATGCTCTGTCTATTTGTCAGGGGCATGTCAAAACATGAATCTGAAAGAACTTCAGTTGATTTGATTATTATCTATGTTACACCACGATTAGCTTGCCTCGGCTTACAGTATGTTAACTATTGTCAGGCCAAAGTTAGCCATCTGAATGGCAAATTGGCGGGTGCATGTGGCTTCGACTACTCAAACGTAACCGAGAATGTAAAAAGCTGCATTATCGCAGCTAGCCAATTATTTAGTGCACTTTTCTGTAGCTAGACTCTAGCTTAGAAGAAATGTAAGGAAGTTTATTTCAATGTTACGTACCTTAACATGCTTCCGCAAGATGGAGGATGAATTCTTGTAGGCGTTGATAAAATTCTGTTTTGGTAAACACAGCAAACACTTGAAGCGAAAATTATCATTAATTTCTTCAGAAAATTCAAATAGTCTGGCGAAGTGTGGCCACGGGTTGGCACATTCCCGGGATGGACCTGCTGCGTCTTCATCCACTGTTGTTTCGTCCATGGTTTCGTCTCATCTAAATCTGATCATGCAGTTGACTTTGGCGCAAAGCTGAAGGTGATTGCTGATAGGCTGTCCCAAGCATTGGTGCCTGCACAATCCATGCACGTTTGAGAGGGAAACAACAAATTGAGGGTTTTTGAATGTTTTCTTTTTTCCTTTTTTTTTTTTTTAGAAGTAACGCGTACTTACGGTTATGGGAAGAAATGTAGCGGAGTAAAGAGTACAATATTTGCTTCTCAAATGTACTTGAGTAAAGTCATGAGTACGCCCCAAAAATGATACTCGAGTAAAGTACAGATCCCTCAAAATTGTACTTAAGTACTGTACTCAAGTAAATTTACTCCGTTACTGTCCGGCTCTGGGAATAAACTTACCATCAGAGACGGCATGCTTTTCAAAGTCAAAAGAGACAATCAAATGAACAAAAAGTTACATCAATTCATCATGCCAGATGCTCTGAAACAACAAGTACTTCATGATCTGCATGATGCAGCTGGTCATCATGGGCGCTCCAGGACTCTTTCAATGGCCGACATAGCGAATCATGTGAGGAATTGCATGCGATGTATTGTAGGAAAAACCCCTGAACCAAAAGATTGTGCTCCTCTTGAGAACATACGTACCTCTGAGCCTATGGAACTGATCTGTATTGATTTCTGGACAGAAGAGCGGGGTGACAAGAGTGTGGATGTTTTGGTAGCGACAGACCATTTCACTAAATTAGCCTATGCTTTTCCCTGCAAGAACCAGTCTGCAAAACAGGTTGCTCATCACCTGTGGAATAGTCTCTTCTGTGTTTACGGATTCCCTAGGAGAGTGCATTCGGATCAAGGTCCAAGTTTTGAGAGCAAATTAATGAAGGAGTTGTTGGATATGTCAGGTGTGAAGAAATCACACACCACTCCTTACCACCTGATGGGAAACGGGATCACAGAACGCTTCAACAGAACCTTAGGGAACATGATAAGAGCTTTACCTCCCCAGTCCAAAGCTAAGTGGCCACAGTCTTTGCAAATGCTGACATTCTGTTATAACTGCACTGTTCATGAGACCACAGGCTTTGCGCCTTTCTATCTGATGTTTGGTAGAGTTCCACGTCTTCCAATCGATGTGATGTTCCATGTTCTCAGCAATGATACAGTTGTGAAATACTCAGATTTCGTATCCAGGCTCAAATGTGATCTCGGTGAAGCTGCAAAAATTGCACGGAAGCAAAGTTTCACTGAGCAAGCTCGTCATGCAAAAATCTACAATCAGAAAGCGAAAGGATCACCTTTGACCATTGGTGACAGAGACCTTTTTGCGCACCGTGGTGAGTGTGTCAAACGAAAAATTGCAGACAAGTGGGAGTCCAGGCTTTACGAAGTGATGTCCGTGAGATCACCCATTAATGTCTACCGCATAAGAGACACTGAGACAGGTTGAGAAAAGACTGTGCACAGGAATCTCTTACTCCCTGTTAACTTTCTGTACAAAAATGAAGTCAACTTACCATCCAAGTCCCATTCAAGTGATTCGACTACAGACTTACCTGATCATCCCGAGAGTGGTAAGAGAACAGCTCACTGGGTTATGCAGTCTGATCAGCACAGCTGCCCTGATAGTGACAGTGTCTCAGTTGTTTTGTCTGAAATTCAGTGTTCTTTGGATGTACACAATTCCAATTCAAAACAGACTCTACAACCTGTAGTAGCTCTGTATGCACTGAACAAGAAAGTGACATCCCGCATTTGTTGGCTGAAGGACTACCTCCTGATGATGAGTTAGATCAAAGTTCCTCTCAGCACTCCTTAAATCTGCCAGTTTTTCCACTTTCACATGTAGTCAATAACCCTGTTCCGGATACAGTTGACCCTGTAATTTGCAATCAACCAGAACGCATTTATACAGGCACAGTTAGTACTAGGGCTGGTAGGACCATTAAACCTCCACAAAGATTGATCTGCGAGATGAATAGTCAGTTTGTTCATGATTCATCACCTTCAGTGATTTCACTTTTTGATGTGCTGCAAAGCCTTTTTCTTGGGTAACTTATAAGTTTGCTTTTGTCATTTGGGTTGAGTTTTTTTTTTTTTTTAAAGAAGATTCTATCCTTGAATTGTGTATGTAAAGAGAGGTGTTTAGGGCATCTCTTTAAGTCTATGTTAAGTCTGGATTTTGGTACCAGTCCATACTTGCATACTTCCTTTGGAGGAATTTCATAATTGACGTTTATGCTGAAATGTATCAAGGACATTCACAAGGTCATCTTTCTCCTTATTTTATTATTTTTTTCCCTTCCCTTTTTCTAGTTATTGTGTTAAGTTTTCTACCATATAGGCGCTTCCCCAGTTTAGCATAATTTAAAAGGGGGTGCATGTAACGGTGTGTAAAATAGTTAAATTAATGCATAAATGGGGACAGCGCCATCTGTCTGTTGCGTGATGGCATTTAGAACGTGAAATAGGGACCGCCCACAGCAGATATAATGAAACACTGCTGTGGGATTTCGCACGTTTTCAGCAGCTGGGGAATTAAATGTTAAATTGATTAAAAACACATAATTAACAGCTTTATTGCTGATTTATTTTGCATTTAACTGTTTGTGGAACTGTTGATATGTGTTTGGCGTCGAATGTAGTGTTTTATATTAAGTTATATTTAGTTTGTGTTACAAGGCCTAATCATTGTCTTTTTTTATGTAGAAGTTTCTTTTAATTCTCCATGCAGGTTCCTTTATTTCCTGTTCTCCATTATGCAGGTATGTTGTATTAGTTGTATGTTTAATGTATTGGTTAATTTTCAAATTGAACTATGTGTTCACTGCTAGGTAGGGATGTTTTACCCTCAAATCCAATTGAATGGATTGCAAAGTTTTTCACTCATTTGTGATTAATTTCTTTGAAAATGTTTTGTACATTATACGATCACAACACATAAAGATTTGATTCAAAAAGATCAAAGAAAAGGAAAGAATTGTTTTAAAGAAAAAGCAGATAAATTGAGACTGTGCTGTGGAAGTTTCTTTTAATTCTCCATGCGGGTTCCTTTATTTCCTGTTCTCCATTATGCAGGCAGCTCAGCAGAAAGGACTGCCCGGTCAAGACTGTCACACCTGCATGTTGATAAATGCTCTAAATCATGTGTAAACTGTCCAAAGGAAGGCTCGTGACAGCACTGGCAGGGTGATGTCACGATCAGGAAGCTATAAAAGCACATGGAGTAAAGCCGGCAGCAGCTTTTGTTTGTTCTTGAAGCTCTCAGTGTTTTTGTCAAATTGTCCAAATAAAAAAAGCTTTCCAGCTTTTAGCACGTTAGGTCGATTAGGTCGGCACATTCTGTACACACTCTCTGCATATTCTGTGCATATTTTGCACACATTCTGTGCATATTCTGTGACACATTGTGCTTGCATGTCTATGCGAACGGTGGGCACGCTCAGTGGCACGCTATTTCCTGGGGCTCATAAATGGACCTTGCAGAGGTTTTCGAGATAGGCTTGTCCCTTTCTTCTGCTTAATCCGCCAGGTCCAGCTCCCGTTTACATGTTTGGAAGCATGCCTGATGGCGGTATCTTCTCCATGCGACGAGAGCATTTAATTCGGTTTGCGAGTCAGAGATTAAGGAGCTTATGGAGGTTGTGGCTCGACAAACACTTTCTGTTGCTTGCTTCACCATGCTTCACCGAGGTGTCCAGGTCCTGGGCTAAGCTGTATTCAGCTCTCCGGGGTGGAGCAGACGCTGCTAGCTATCTGTCTTCTGGTGTGGCATCATCCCTTAAAACCCCGACATTGCCCACCAAGCCCCTGCATAGCACATCGGCGCTGGTGGGTAAGGTTTATGCTCATGGGGCTGCTCAGCAGGCACACCCCCAAACATGACCTAGCATCTCCCGTCATCGGCCGAAGTCCCAGGAGATGGCAGATCTAAGGACTGTCATTTTTTATAAGAGGGCTTTGGCCAAAAAGTCCTAACTCATCCACCCCAGTTGAATGAGGTTTGTCTCACCCTGGTGGGGGACCGAGCAGGCTCTGGTCAGGGGACAAGAAGTAAACACTCTCCTGAGGCTATCAAGGTGGTCCCTCCATCAGACAGAGAGTCCGGGTTCTACAGCCGGGACTTTATAGTTCACAAAAAGGACAGTGCATTGCGTCCTACACTAGATCTATGTTAGCTGAATCGCTCACTCATGTATCCCTCCTCCCTTATCACAAAACGTTCCTGAGGTTCGCTTTTGGGGCCGAAGCTTCTTCTGTTTGGCCTTACTCTCTCACCCCGCTCCTTCACGAAGAGTGTGATGCAGCTCTGGCTCCCCTGAGAATTAAAAGCATCCGTGTCCTCAAATATATTGATGATTGGTGATATTAGCTTGATCAGAGCAGTTAGCTGTCCGGTATTGAGATGTCATTCTCGCGCTGGAGTTTCGGCTGAATGCCAAGAAGAGTGTGCTTTCTCCATTACAGAGAACCACTTATCTGTGCTTCATATGCAATTGCATTATGCACGCACAGCTTTCTCCTGCCCGCATTGCGTCGATCCTTACAGGTCAGAGAAGGACAGTTACTTACTGTCTAGCAGTCCAGTGTGATTTCACTTGGCCTCCTGCACATGAGACCTCTTTAGTGGTGGCTCAGGATCTGTGGGTTCCCCTCAAATTAAAATCCCCTCTGTACTATCAAGGTCACGTAGCGATGCCTATGTGCCTTAGATGTTTGGAGAGATCCCGGTTTCCTTTCTCATTGCCTCGTGTTGCCTGAAGATGCTGGCTGTGCTCCTAGCATTGCAACGTGTTCTCCAGAACCTCAGAGATCACTATGTGTGATCCATTCTGACAATACCTTGGTGGTCTCATACATCAACCATCAACGGCTGCTACATCCTTATGTGGTGGAGCAAATTTGAAGAAATTCAGCTCTGGTGGACCTGTTTGTGTCTCAAGAGACTTTGCACTGCCCCTCTGGTTCTCCCTTACTTCTCCAGCCCCATTGGGCATGCCATGGCTCAGGTGTGGCAGAAATTTATCTGCGTGGAAACGAGTAAAATGGTATGCCTCAGCTGATTTTGTCAGTCTCCTCCTTCCATAAACAGGAACTAATGAGCTGTTACGCTGCCGCCAGAAGAAGTCAAAGTGGACAGAGTAACACATGAAACCATACCATTAACTTTTAAGCACGGAGCTACAGCAGAAATACTCACCCACAGCAGTTCTCCATCGTTTTAATGTAGACTATTGGGCTCAGTGTCATAATAGTGGCACCTGCGCCACCAATAGGAAGTGCGATCCCATTAATGCAGGATTTACTTAAAGAACCCAGAATTTATATTTATCCTGTTACACACTATATATTCAGAACGGGACAGGGCAAACTCAGAATTAGGATGGGTCCAACCCGACTTTATAGGTGGCCTCTGGGTAACACCAGTGTGAATACAAGTGTGAACCTACCACATTTCCAAAAAAATATATAAAGTATCAGCATGATAATATCAGCAACAACATGGGTGATTAGATCCAAGAGGTAAAAGATCTTCAACTCTCTAACAAGTAGAGGACATGAACCCAAGACCAGAAAAAACATTTTGAGGATGGCAAATAAAATTTTCGAACCACCGGCTCACAACAAGGTTGTAAGAATGTATCTGTTTTTAGGCAATCACTATGTTAAAGGGAGCTGACATTGGACTCAACATTCAGACTCTGGTCACTCTCAGGTGGCACAGTATGAACAGGACGAGGGACTTTATCCACAGCCGGTTTTACAAAAGTTCAGGACAAATCTATAATGCCACCCAACTTCTTTTGCTGGGAAGGTGTTATTACACAGGCAGGAAGTTAAGAGGCATACTGAACAGCTAAATCAGGAGTGTTTTACAGAGGATCAGCCACCACTTCATGTAAGGGAAAGACTTTACTGCCTGCTATTTCATTCCCTAAAAAAAACTAAACTTCATTCATCGGAAGCGCTGAACAAACTGCCACTTTTTCACTTGATAATTTGTCAGTCTCCACGAATACATGATGCAGGGGTACATGAATTACACACACAGAAATGTGTCTCCACCTTTTGTGCACTGCAAATAAACATGATCTTACTTAGCAAGTAATGCCATCTTCAGTGTTGTGTGTGATCTGATAGTGGGCCAAGGAGAGCCACTACATCACCCTGAACATAAACAAGACATTTCCTTCTGATTTGATAGATATTTAAATATAGGCAAAATAAGGACATGTGCCCTGCATAAGATATCTATTAAAAGATGTGGAGTCAAATCAATTTGAATAAGCTCTTTGTAAGACACTAGGATTAAGCATATGGTTTGCTTTGTCTAACCTTCATGTACAGTTTAATATTTTAGTGCATTACGTTTTTAAATTAACATATAAATGTTTTGCAAATGGGGTTCAAACCGGGATCATCTACCCTAGATGCAGTAGAGTTTGTCTTTGTAGTAAAGTTTGTTATTTGCAAAAGGTCCAAGAAGGAGCAAAAAAATCATAATAAAAGGTAGAAAAACGTTACAATGTTTATTCACATTTATTAACAAAAGTACATAGAAAACATATCAATCCAAACTGAAGAAATGTACCATTTTAAGGAAAAAATGATGCAATATTTAATTTGATGGCTGCAACATGTCAAATCAAATACAATTTTATTTGTCATATACACATACATACAGAGTACGACATGCAGTCCACAGTTAAAGTGACAGTCCAGAGTTGAAAGTGTTAGAAAAGTGTTGGTAGTGCGAAAAGAAAAATATTTGCAGAAAAGTGTGGCAATGGAGAGAGTGGACCAGTTTTTAGATCCTAGGTGTTTCCTGGTTTAAACTCCGAATGGCCTGTGGGAAGAAGCTCCTTCTCATTCTCTCTGTGTTGGCTTTCAGGGAGCGGAAGCATTTCCCTGAACGCAACAAACAAAAGAGTCCATTGTTGGGATGGCTGAGGTCCTTCACAATCTTCCTAGCTCTGGTCCGGCACCACGTGTTGTAGATGTTCTGCACGTTAGGGAGCTCGGTGTGGATGGTACGTTCAGCTGAAAGCACCACCATCTGGAGGGCTCGCCTGTCCTTCATGGTGATGCTACCCGTCAGAACGCTCTCAATTATACAAGTGTAAAAAGTCTTTAGCACCTGAGAGGGTAGTTTAAAGTTGTTTTCCAGTGACTGGACATTGGCTAACAGGATACTAGGTAAGAAAGCACGGTGTGCACGTGCCCTCAGCCTGTTCCTAACGCCTGTCACTTCGTTTGTTCTTCCTCAGGATCTCACTCGGCCTACATGGGTCCGGGTTTAAAAACGGCGAAAGGTGAGTGGATTGTACACCAATAGATATAAGAGTGGCTCTGTCATATCTAATGATGTCCATCTTGTGTAGATGGAACGGTAACTAAGTAAATAAAAATATAAACAAAAAAAGAGAACACGTGACGGCAGCCGACCTCACCGGCGCCATTTTTTATTCTATCGCCCTAGACATATCGCCATGTCTATTATTAAAGCATTGGAAAAATATTTAGCACAAATCCTGTATCAGACTCATATGGAAGAACATTCCTCTCACAAAACTTCAGCAACTGCTCTCCTCAGTTCCCTGATGTATACAGAGAGAACATGGAGTGTTTAGAGTGGCTTTTCATTGTGTCCAAAGCCTAAAGCACACTTGTGCAATAATCATGCATTCTAATCATCAAACTAAGGAGTTGATAACGGTCATACCAACCACTAAACATCAGCAGGACTCCAGTGGAGAGAGTGGACAGTTTCCAGTACCTAGGTGTTCACATCACACAGGACCTGTCTTGATCCTGTCATACCAACCCCCTGGTGAAGAAGCCCGGCAGCGTCTGTACCATCTGAGACGCTTAAGGGACTTTAAACTTCCCTCTCAGGTGCTAAAGACTTTTTACACCTGCACCATTGAGAGCGTCCTGACGGGTAGCATCACTTCCTGGTTCGGGAACAGCACCATGCAGGACAGGCGAGCACTTCAGAGGGTGGTGCGGTCAGCTGAAAGTACTATCTACACCGAGCTCCCTAACCTGCAGGACATCTACAGCGCTAGGAAGATTATGAAGGACCTCAAGCATCCCAATAATGGACTTTTTTCTTTGTTGCGTTCAGGGAAACGCTTCAGCTCCCTGAAAGCCAACACAGAGAGAATGAGGAGGAGCTTCTTCCCACAGGCCATTCGGAGTTCAAACCAGGAAACACCCAGGATCTAAAAGCTGGTCACTCTATCTATCATCACACTTCTGCAAATATTTTTCTTTTCTTTTCGCACAACAACACTTAAACCCTGGACAGTCACTTTAACTGTGGACTTGCACGGCACAGTGCACTTTATACCACACCATACCGCACACATTCACTTTAAGGACAATCACATCAACCACCTTATGTGATTATTGTCTACTGTACATAAGCATACCCTGTTACTGTACATAAGCATACTCTGTATCAATAAACATACCCTGTATATACAATTATTCCTATTTTTCCTATATATATCTTTATCTTTATATCTTTTTATATTTTACATAGTTTATTGTTTTTATTTATCTAACCCAGCCATTATGGATGCACAAGCCAGTGCACTCTTAGTGCCGGTCCCAAGCCCGGGTAAATGGGGAGGGTTGCGTTAGGGAGGGCATCCAAGGTAAAATCATGTGCCAAATCAAATATGCGGATCACAAATGAGAATTTCATACTGGATCGGTTGAGGCCCGGCTTAACAACGACCGCCACAGGTATCGTTAGCCGACAGGGTACCGGTGAAAATTGGGCTACTGTTGGCTGAAGGAGGAGAAGGAGAGGAGGAAGATGTCTACAGAGACGGCAGGAAAAGAAGCAGTGTAGGAGACTGGAGGTTCGGGTTGGTACGTTAAATGTCGGTACTATGACAGGTAAAGGAAGAGAGGTAGCTGATATAATGGAGAGGAGAAAGGTAGATATGCTGTGTGTTCAGGAGACCAAGTGGAAAGGGAGTAAGGCCAGGAACATTGGAGGTGGATTAAACTGTTTTATCATGGTGTGGATGGAAAGAGAAATGGTGTAGGGGTGATTCTGAAGTAGGGGTACAGTAAGAGTGTAGTGGAGGTGAAGAGAGTTTCTGATAGGGTGATGATCATGAAGGTGGAAGTTGAAGGATGATGATAAATGTCATCAGTGCCTATGCTCCACAAGTTGGCTGTGAGATGGAGGAGAAGGAAAAATTCTGGAGTGAATTAGATGAAGTGGTAGATGGTGTACCTAGGAAAGAACGATTGGTGATTGGGGCAGACTTTAATGGTCATGTAGGTGAAGGGAACAGAGGTGATGAGGGGGTGATGGGTAGGTATGGTTTTAAGGAGAGGAATGTGGAAAGGCAAATGGTGGTAGATTTTGCTAAAAGGATGGAAATGGCAGTGGTGAACACTTATTTTAAGAAGAAGGAGGATCATAGGGTGACGATAAGAGTGGAGGAAGGTGCACACAGGTGACCTATGTGCTATGCAGGAGATGCAACCTGAAGGAGATTGGAGACTGTAAGGTGTTGGCAGGGGACAGTGTAGCTAGACAGCATCGGATGGTGGTCTGTAGGATGGTTTTGGAGGCGAAGAAGAAGAGGAGGAGAGTGAGGACTGAAAGAAGAATAAGATGGTGGAAACTGAAGGAGGAAGAGTGTAGTGTGAGGTTCAGGGAAGAGGTCAGACAGAGGCTCAGTGGTGTTAAGAGGTGTTGGATGATTGGGCAACTACTGCAGGAGTGATGAGGGAGGCAGCTAGAAAAGTACTTGGTGTGACATCTGGAAATAGAAAGCAAGACAAGGAGACGTGGTGGTGGAATGAGGAAGTGCAGGAGAGCATAAGGAGAAAGAGGTTGGCAAAACAGAAGTGGGATAGACAGAGTGATGAGAAAAGTAGGCAGGAGTACAAGGAGATGCGGCAGCAGGTAAAGAGGATGTGGCGAAAGCCAAGGAAAAGGCATATGAGGAGCTGTATGAGAGGTTGGACACTAAGGAAGGAGAAAAGGATTTATACCGATTGGCCAGGCAGAGGGACCGAGCTGGAAGGATGTACTGCAAGTTAGAGCAGTAAAGGATGGAGAGGAAATGTGTTGACTAGTGAGGAGAGTGTGTTGAGAAGGTGGAGGGAGTATTTTGAGCAGCTGATGAATGAGGAAAATCAGAGAGAGAGAAGGTTGGATGATGTGGAGTTGGTGAAGCAGGATGTAGATAGGATTAGTAAGGAGGAAGTGAGAGCAGCGATTAAGAGGATGAAGAGTGGAAAGTCGGTTGGACCAGATGACATGGTAGAAGCGTGGAGATGTTTAGGAGAGATGGCAGTGGAGTTTTTGACCAGGTTGTTTAACAGGATTTTGGAAGGTGAGAAGATGCCTGAGGAATGGAGAAGAAGTGTGCTGGTACCGATCTTTAAGCATAAAGGAGATGTGCAGTCTTGCAGTAACTACAGGGGAATTTAGTTGATCAGTCACACCATGAAGTTATGGGAAAGAGTAGTGGAAGCCAGGCTGAGAGAAGAGGTGACCATCTGTGAGCAACAGTATGGTTTCATGCCGAGGAAGAGCACCACAGATGCCTTATTTGCTTTGAGGATGTTGATGGAGAAGTATAGAGAAGGACAGAAGGAATTGCATTGTGTATTTGTGGATTTAGAGAAAGCATACGACAGAGTGCCAAGAGAAGAGTTGTGGTATTGTATGAGGAAGTCTGGTGTGTCAGAGAAGTATGTGAGGGTGGTGCAGGACATGTATGAGGACAGTGTGACGGCAGTGAAGTGTGTAGTAGGTACGACAGACTGGTTCAGGGTGAAGGTTGGACTGCATCAAGGATCGGCCCTGAGCCCTTTCCTGTTTGCAGTGTTGATGGACAGGTTGACGGACGAGGTCAGACAGGAGTCTCCCTGGACTATGATGTTTGCGGATGATATTGTGATTTGTGGTGAGAGTAGGGAGCAGGTTGAGAAGAGCCTGGAGAGGTGGAGAGAGGGGGAATGAGAGTCAGTAGGAGTAAGACAGAGTACATGTGTGTGAATGAGAGGGAGGGCAGTGGAGTGGTGCGGTTGCAGGGAGAAGAGCTGGAAAAGGTGGAGGAGTTCAGGTACCTGGAGTCAACAGTGCAAAGTAATGGAGAGTGTGTTAGAGAAGTAAAGAAAAGAGTGCAGGCAGAGTGGAGTGGGTGGAGAAGAGTGACAGGAGTGATTTGTGATAGTAGGGTATCTGCAAGAATGAAAGGGAAAGTTTATAGGTCTGTGGTGAGACCTGCGATGTTGTATGGATTAGAGACAGTGGCACTGAGTAAAAGACAGGAGATGGAGCTGGAGGTAGCAGAGCTGAAGATGTTAAGGTTTTCGTTGGGAGTGACGAGGATGGACAAGATTAGAAATGAGTTTATTAGAGGGACAGCACATGTAGGATGTTTTGGTGACAATGTGAGGGAGGCGAGATTGAGATGGTTTGGACATGTGCAGAGGAGGGACATGAATTATATTGGTAGAAGAATGCTGAGGATGGAGCCACCAAGTAGGAGGAAAAGAGGAAGGCCAAGGAGGAGGTTCATGGATGTGGTGAGGGAAGACATGCAGGTAGTTGGTGTGAAAGAGGCAGATGTAGAGGACAGGGTGGTATGGAGACGGCTGATCCGCTGTGGCGACCCCTAATGGGAGCAGCCGAAAGAAGAAGAAGATTGTTTTTATTTATATGCCTTCTTTTTTCCCTTGTTTTATTTTCCCCCCATCCTATTCCCTCATGCTGGACAATCGTACAAAGCATTTCACTGCATGTCGTACTCTGTATGTATGTGTATGTGACAAAATTTGATTTGATTTGATTTGATTTGATTGATTTGATTTGAATCAGCATCTTGATTTGCCACACCTGTGAGGTGGATGATTCTCTCTGTGAAGAAAAAGTGCTCACTAACACAGATTTAGACAGATTTGTGAACAGTATTTGAGAGAAATTGGGCTTTTGTGTACATAGAAAAAGTCTTAGATTTTTTAGTGCAGCTCATGGAAAATTGGGGCAAAAACAAAAGTGTCGCATTTATGACATCACTTATAATCTTATACTCCAGTGCTCGTTAGTTGTCACTCTCCAGTGTTCTGTATTGTTAAAAGATTTATGATCAAACTCTTAATGTAACCCAAATGAGGATGGGTTCCCCTTTTAAATCCGGTTTCTATCAAGGTTTCTTCCTCATAACATCTAAGGGAGTTTTTCCTTGCCACAGTCTCCATGCTGCTCATCAGGGATAAATACACATCATTCACCTTAACTGTTGATTTCTGTAAAGCTGATTTGAGACAATGTCTGTTGTGAAAAGCGCTTTAGAAATAAACTTGACTTGACTTAATGGTTAGTTCATCACCTGGTTATTGTCCTTCAATAACATCTTTTGAAATTCTTTTGAGCTCATCATTTATTGACTTACTTTTTCCTAAAAATGAATGCTGATGAAAGCAGATAAAAAGAATAATATCCAACTTGATGGATTGCAACAGCTAACAAACAGCCTTTAATTCTCACATATACATTAAGGCATGGGTAAATTCTTGTGAAAATCTTTCTTCAGTTTTCTCGGCTTGTTAAGCAGGATCGTCTCAAGGTTACGAACGTAACCCTAGTTCCCCGAGGGAACGAGACGCTGCGTCGAAACGCTATGGGAACGCCCCTGCGTGACCACGCTCTGAACCACGTGTGAAATCTAGCCAATAGGCAAGCCGTGACGTCATAGACAGGCGACGTCGCGTAAACCAGGAAGCTACAAGATGGCTGTGCGGTGGTAGCGACATTAGCTTCTGCAAAGAGAAGGTAAGCGCCGCGGGATGCAGGGAGTGTGGCACGGAGGCGCGGCGTCTCGTTCCTCGGGAACTAGGGTTACGTTCATAACCTTGAGACGTTTTCCCTTCAGGAACTCGAGCTGCGTCGCTATGGGAACGAGTGTCCAATCACGCCACACTGACCAGACCCTGCCGAAAGAGTGAGGGCCTCGTCACCAGCACGCAGGACAGAGGAGCCCGGGGTGGCTCCGAGGTCGAGGCCATAGAACCTGACAAAGCATTACAGTAATCCCTACCAAATCACCCAGTGCTCGCACTGGACACAGCCGGGTCTCGTAACCCCTGGTCGGGGGCTATAACAGAGGAGGGCAGAATGCCTATAACACGACACATCGTGTGGGAGCACCCAGCCTCGTGTAAGAACACTCTGGCCATGCCAGGGGGCAACTCCAGGTGGGACGAGGCAACTGCCAAGTCCCAGACAGGCACTCTGAGTCGTGTCCCGGGCCACAGCCTCCGGGCGCTGCGGAGGAAACGCGTCACCAATGGGACCTACCCAGCAAACATGGAAACCCTCCGGGTCGAAGGGGTTAACCCTGCGGCAAACTGTACCTGCAAAAACACCAGAACTGAACCGACCGGGCAGTCATCTGGGTCCAAGTCATGGTGCTCACACCATGACGCGAACAGTCGCCATCGTGCGGCGTACGACCTCCTCATGGAGGGAGCTCTGGAGTGGAGAGGGGCCTCTACTACCTCGGTAGAGAGAACAGCTGCTACAAACCGTGCCCCCTCAGGGGCCACAGTCTCCACAACACCGGGCGGGGGTGAACCAGGGTTCTGCCAGCCAACAAGGTGCTACCCGGAGGAGACAGACTCCCTACCAGCGAACCTATCCCAGAACTCCCGAGAGCAGCGCAATCGGGGGAAAGGCGTACTAGGCGTAGCCTCGGCCAAGACCGTCCCACGGCAGCCACTGTCTCGACAGTGCCACCATCAACCAATCGCTGATATAATACAGAATGCGGATGCCCTGAGGCCGCAGCGGGGTCAGTGCTGCGTTCACGCACTCTGTAAAGGCACGGGGTGAGGGCGCTAGGCCGCACGGAAGGACCGATATTGGTAAGCTTCGCCCCGAAAGCAACCTCAGGAACCTCCCGTGCGCGGTGAAGGATGGCTGCATGGGAGCACGCAACCTCCAGATCTAGCGTATGACAAATCAGTCCTTGGACTTGACCTGAGACACGACCTCTCTAAACGAGAAACCTGAACCCGAGCCTCAAAAGTGAGTGGTTCAAGTAGCGGAGATCCAGAATGGGATGCAACCCACCATCCTTCTTCGGAACAACGAAGCACGGGCTGTAGCAGCCTGACTCGCAAACTGAGGGGGGGAACCACCTCGATGGCCCCTTTCCCCAGGAGTGTGCGCACTTCCTGTTCCAGGACCAGAGCCTGCACAGGTCCCACCAGGGCGGGACACACCCCGTCAAGCCGGGGAGGAGAAGATGCGAACCGAATCGCGCAGCCCTTCTCCACAGTACGCAGGACCCCCGAGAGACTCCAGGCAGCCCTACAGACAGAAAGTCTCCACAGGGAGAACCAACCCCTTGGGGCTGGCCCCCGACCCACTCAGAGCGGCTGGAGCGGTGCTCTGCAGCCGACCACACCTCCTGAGAGGCGGCGGAACCCCCCGTCCGCAGCGATCATACGGGCGGAATACGGGGAGCAAACCGCTGGAGAAGCTGCGCCCTGAACACGACCTGTGGCAGGGCTAACAGACAGTCCTCCTGAACCCGAACGGCAGGAGCAGCGTACTGCGGCCGTTGAAGCCCCCTGAGAGGCGGCGGATGACTCTCATCCGCAACGAACTGTTGGGCGGAAATAAGGGAGTTAACCGCTAGAGGGAGGCAGCGTCCTGAACACCCTGTGGCAGGGCCGACAGACCGGCCTTCCGGTGGTGCCAGGGAGGGACGAGCACCGTAGCGTGAGGCCTCCAAGATGCAAGCCATCAGGCCTATGCACCACAGCCCGTTCACTAGAGGCGAGGACGACCCTCAGGCCGTCCAGCCCCTCTTCGGGCCTAGAGAGTCGCCAGGGGCCCCTAGGACCTCCCCGCGGAGTCGGGTGGCAACACTCTCTCACCGGGCTATCTCGCTGTGCCTGGACGTGCCAGGGCGCGGCTGCCGCCGAGCAGCCCCATCGGAGCAGCGAGGAACTACCACTGAAACGCCACCGCGGTCTCCTGAACCCGCCAGCAATCGCCCTTACCCACAGCGCCACCAGGTCAGGCCAGGAGGGACACCATGACGCCAGAAGGAAGCTCGCATCATCCCCCATAGCAGGCCAGCCTGGTATGCCTGCAACACACTCATCGTGTGGAAGCAACCTGTAGCCTGACCTGCCGCGAAGCGCTACCCACCAGAGCCAAGCGGCGCCGTGAGCAAACCGATGGCCGTCACAGGCGCAACACTCGGGGAGAGATAGCTAGCTAGCGTCTCTACCACAAGCGGCAACGTCCCGTAGCCGCGCCACGCAGCTCCAATAACATTTGCGCACAGAGAAAGAACATCGGAAAAGCACGCGCGTCCACGGGCCTCCCAGGACCCAGACACCTCGGTGTGCAGATCAGGGGAGGCGCTGAGGCTGTGACACAGTGCAGGAAACGCACAACCAGCTAACTGGTGCGCGCTGCTCCTGCCACACGACCGCCAAGCTAATCCAGCTCGGACCTGGCCCGTGCCACGACCTCAAGGAGCTCCGTATACAGCACAGGCTGTGAGGAGTCCGCAAGCTCGCCAGCATCCACCAGCTCATCCTCCTCGGACATGTAGAGAGACATGTAATGCTGCGCCGCCCGCACTGGTAGAAGAAGCAGCCGCCAGGCATGCTTCCCCTAATTTCCCGAAATTTATTCCACCTCGGAGGAAGAAATACGGAGCACCACGTCACACACACCGGGAAAAGAACCAATACCAAACTAACGCTCTTCCCGGGGAACGGGAGCTTGGCTAGCAGCCGGGAGCGCATAGCCACACGGCTAAAAGCTAACAGCCGATACCATCGAGAGCCAAAGTTTGAGGGAGAGCGCCACCGGAGAGCGCTCTGAAATCCTCCCACCTCGGAGGAAGAATACGGAGCACCGCGAACGCACCGGGGAAAGAACCGTTTCCAAACGAGCGCAATCCCCGGGGGACGGGAGCTCGGCTAGCAGCCGGGAGCGCATAGCCACACGGCTAAATGCTAACAGCTGATACCATCGAGAGCCAAAGCCGCGAGGAAGAGCGCTCACCTTGGAGAGCGGTCCCCGAAAATTCACCCACCTCGGAGGAAGAATACGGAGCACCGCGTCACACGCACCGGAGAAGGAACCGCCAAACGAGCGCAATCCCGGGAACGGAGCTCGCCTCGCAGCCGGGAGCGCATAGCCGCACGGCTAAAATGCTAACAATCAACACCCTCGAGAGCCGACTAAGCACGCTCCTAAGCTAAGCAAACAACACATCGACATGCAGACGGAATTTTGCCTGCATATAAGCTCATGACTGCACAGATAACACACTCAAAGCGCTTACCTGAACGAGCAGAAGCTAATGTCGCTACCACTGCACAGCCATCTTGTAGCTTCCTGGTTTACGCGACGTCGCCTGTCTATGACGTCACGGCTTGCCTATTGGCTAGATTTCACACGTGGTTCAGAGCGTGGTCACGCAGGGGCGTTTTCATAGCGTTTCGACGCAGCTCGAGTTCCTGAAGGGGAACTGTGTGATTACAAAATGTTATAATCCATATTAGCATAAGCGATATGGGTAAATGGTAGTGCTCTTGTTTATTTTTGTTTATTCCCATTAGCAATTCTATATTATATTTTCCATTAATCTCATTTATACATTTGAGCAAATGGGAATTGAAACATTGCTTATTGGACTCATTGTTGAAACCTGCTCCTGTTTCTGCTTCTTTGCAACATTAAATTCTTTCTGTAATATTAAATGTTTTAATTCACATAGAATTAATTGAGTATTATTTAAAATCCTCAGTCCTCACAGGTCGCTTCCCTGGTATCAGCAGCTACTGTATATTCTCACTTAGTAAAATAATTAATAATTATTTTAAATTAAAATATATATATTTTTTATTATTTTCTTCAGAGATGATTGTAAGTGGTCAGACCAGACAACCTTCACCTCCGTCACCTGAGCATTCGAAGAATGAAATATTTCCCTCCCACCAGAAAAGTACCTGTGTTGTTTTTTATTTTAAGCAGTTGTTGCTTTGTGCTCATGCCTTAAGTCTTTCTACTGTCTGATAGGGGATATAAACCTAATTTTATTAACATGAAATTTTATTTTGAATGTAAAATTAAGTGGGTGTGTGTGTGTGGACAAAAACAAATTCACACAAGCTTTAAGGTTACTGTGAATATCATTGCAGTGCAGGACAAGGTGTGTCTCAACCTCCCTTATTTGAATATAATAATTTTTTTTCCTCATTACTACTTTACTGCCATGTACCTCGCAGTCTGCATTCTGCACTTACACACCTATTACTAGACACCTCAACAACTAATCTGTAATAAATGGACATTTGGTGCCCCCCAGATGAGAATGAGGTTCCCTTTTGCGTCTGGTTGCTCTTCAGGGTTTTTCCTTATACCATCTCAGGCATACCTGAAAGGCAATAAATGTACACATTGTTTTATACCACCATCTAAAAGCTTTATCTGTATAAATCTGCGTTTAAACAATGTGCATTGTAAAATAGCACTATATAAAAAATGTATTGAATATGAAACATTAGCTATGTGCTTTATCGTAATAATAATTTTTTCTTCATCATAAATAATGAATAAACCTCATGTGAATAAACCTCATCAGAGTGAAATTAAGATTAGTGGAGATTTGTGCTCATTCAGCCACAATGGTAATGGAGGTGAGGTGAGGAGGCCTGAGGTGAAGGCAAAATTTCATGCAGCATCTAAAGACCTCTGATACAATTGTGTGCCTCCATCTTTGTGCAAACAGTTTGTGGAAGACCCACACATGGGTCAGGTGTTCCAATACAATTGGCCTTATAGAGTATTCGACAACTCAAGATAGAGAGTTTGTAATTTTAGCATCGATATGAAATTCACTTCCTGGGTTTCCTGAGATTTAGATTCTGAAAAACTCTGACTTTTTTTTACCTGTGAAAATTTGTCCATTTGACAAATAGATTTAAAATAAAAATATTCTGTTCAGAGTTATTCAACTGATATTGAATGCAATTTACCTCAGACTGTATTTTACCTCAGATAATTTTTTTACCATGGACTGCATGTTACATCAGACTATAATTTACCTCTGAATAAAATTTACCTCAGATGGTAGTTTATATTACACAGAATGAAATTCTCACAAGAAGTTTCTCCTATCATTAAACATAGAATGCTACAAATTTAGTTTAGACCTGTTCTGTTCAAACTCTTAATTTGTCATTTGTTATGATGATTACACTAGTTTTTATTTACTCTTTAAGAAATTTTGATTTATAATTTGAAATAGAGAAATATATTAGTTCTCTAGACAGTAGTAGAACATTGACTTTGTACATGTAAACATGTAAACAGAACATGTAGAGACAACCACCTGCCCTGAATGTGAATCGTAATAATTTCCTTCAGCTTTGAATAGGGAAAGTAGTTTTCTGAGAAATCAAAGTAGAAAAGGCCAAAGACAACATTAGCCATCTGATAAAAGAAGAAATCATCAACACACAGAAGACACTAAAACACCAAGACAACCAGCAAATGATCGCTCCCTCGCTCTCAGTTTAAGGTACCTCCTAATTTTCTATTTCACTATTTTATAGTGGTAGTTTATTATTAACACTATAATTCTGTTCAATAACTCCTATGTAACTCTGCAAATACAGTCATTTATTAAGCTGTAACTGGCTAAATACAAAACTTCTGATCTATACTCCATTGTGGAGTCCATTACCATCTCAGACAGCAGTGTCTGCAATGTAAACATCTTTATTTAACTAGACAGTATACAGGGAGTGCAGAATTATTAGGCAAATGAGTATTTTGACCACATCATCCTCGTTATGCATGTTGTCTTACTCCAAGCTGTATAGGCTGGAAAGCCTACTACCAATTAAGCATATTAGGTGATGTGCATCTCTGTAATGAGAAGGGGTGTGGTCTAATGACATCAACACCCTATATCAGGTGTGCATAATTATTAGGCAACTTCCTTTCCTTTGGCAAAATGGGTCAAAAGAAGGACTTGACAGGCTCAGAAAAGTCAAAAATAGTGAGATATATTGCAGAGGGATGCAGCAGTCTTAAAACAGCCAAGCTTTGTCAGAAAGTTAGGGTTATAGGATCCAAGGCAGATGCAAAAGGAGCAGGGGAGAAAGGCTGTGCAGAGCTGAATCGGGAAGCCGATTCAGGGAGTCGATTCCGGGAGCCGATTCCGGGAGCCGATTCAGAGAGCCGATTCAGAGAGCCGATTCAGAGAGCCGATGTGCGCGAAGGGGTGAGGATTCCGAGCCGGAAACCAGAGCGCGTTCAGCGCGAGCCGAACCGAAACCGGAGCGCGTTCAGCGCGAGCAGAGCAGAGCCGAGCCGGAAACCGGAACACGTCCAGCGCGAGCAGAGCAGAGCAGAGCCGAGCCGAGCCGAGCCGGGAACCGAAGCGCGTTCAGCGCGAGCAGAGCAGAGCAGAGCAGAGCCGAACCGGAAACCGGAGCGCGTTCAGCGCGAGCCGGAAACCGAAGGACAGAATGTTCAGGTCAGAGACAACGAAACAAACAAAAGAACAAACAAACAAAACAGAATACGCTGGAGAGTGCTCAGGGCAAGCCTAAAGACAATCTGGCACTGACTGGAGGATTCAGGCGTCCTTATAAGTGCCAGAAAATCATACACCAAATCCGTGCAGCTGGTTGGGAGTGGGCGTTTCCTCTGTGGTTGAGGCGGTAATACCTGAAGTGCTCAAGCGGGCTGACAGTACCCCCCCGCCCAGGGCGGCCCCGGACGCCCCAACAGGCTGCCCCGGGTGGGCCCGATGAAAGCCAGCAATCAGGTCAGGGTCCAGGATAAAGCGGGAGGGGACCCAGGAGCGCTCCTCAGGACCATAGCCCTCCCAATCCACAAGGTACTGAAGGCCCCGCCACGACGACGGGAGCGGAGCAGGCGGCGACGGTGTAGGCAGGACCCCAGCAATGACCCGGGCGGGCGGAGGGGCCTGGCGGAGGGCACCAGGAGCAGGCCTGAACGGGTCGAACCCTAGACACATGAAACGAGGGTGGACCCGAGCGCCTGGGGAGCCTGAGCCGAGGGCCACGGATTAATAACCTTGGAAATGGGAAGGGGCCGATAAAGCGCGGGGCGAGCTTCCGACAGGTGGCCTTAAGGGGAAGGTCCCGAGTAGAGAGCCACACACGTTGCCCGGCACGGTAGCGGGGGGCTAGGCACCGCCTACGGTTGGCCCCCTGGCAAAGCCTTATGCCATTCTTGAGCAGGGCTGCTCGGGCCGTCCTCCAGCCTCGACGGCAGCGACGAAGAAAAGGGCGGCAGAAGGAACGCGGACCGGGGTTCCTGGTTGGAGAAAATCGGCAGAAAACCGTGGACCACCTGGAAGGGCGCAAGTCCTGTGGCAGCAGTGGGAAGAGTGTTATGGGCATACTCAATCCATAAAAGTTTGTCCGACCAGGAGGAGGGTTCCCGACTGCAAAGGAGACGGAGACCGGTCTCAAGATCCTGGTTGAGCCTCTCGGTCTGTCCGTTCGTCTGGGGGTGAAACCCAGATGAGAGGCTGGTCGAGATGCCCAGGAGGCGGCAGAACTCCTCCAAAACTGCGCCGAGAATTGGGGTCCGCGGTCCGAGACGATATCTCTGGGGAAACCATGGAGGCGGAATATGTGCTGGAGGGCCAGCTTGGCGGTTTCCTTGGCAGACGGCAGCTTGGGCAGAGCGATGAAGTGGCCCATCTTAGAAAATCGATCAATGACCGTCATGACAACCGTGTTGCCACTGGAAATGGGCAGCCCGGTAACGAAGTCCATGGCGATGTGCGACCACGGGCGTTTCGGGATAGGAAGGGGCCGAAGAAGACCATGGGGGCGGCCACGAGGGTTCTTGTGTTGGGCACAGTCGGGCAGGCCGCGACAAAGTCCCGGTGTCCTTTACTACAGAAGGCCACCAGAAGCGTGCCTTGACCAGAGACAAGGTGCGAGGCTGACCGGGTGACAGAAGAACAGGGAGTTGTGACACCACTGAAGAACTCCAGGGCGGAGACCCTCGGGGACGAACAGGAGACCAGTAGGGCAACCCTCAGGGACAGGGCCCCTGTCTTGGGCATTCTTGACCCGCTCCTCCAAAGCGAGACTAAGGGTGTGGACCGACACAGACTTGGCAAGGATGGTCTCTGGGCATGGCTCCTCCTCCTCCAGGGCATGAACCCTAGAGAGCGCATCAGGCTTGACATTCCGGCTCCCAGGCCGGTACGAAAGAGAGAACCGGAAGCGGCCAAAGAAAAGGCCCCATCTAGCCTGTCGGGGGTTGAGTCGTTTAGCCGATTGGAGGTACTCAAGGTTGCGATGATCCGTCCAGACCAGAAAGGGGACCTCCGCACCCTCCAACCAATGGCGCCATTCCTCCAAGGCCAGTTTGACAGCCAGGAGCTCCCTCTCACCCACCGGGTAGTTACGTTCAGAGGAGCTAAGGCGCCTGGAAAAAAAAGCGCAAGGATGCAGGCGGTTATCCTCAGGGCAGACCTGGGAGAGCACTGCCCCCACCCCCACACCGGAGGCGTCAACTTCAACCACGAACTGCCGAGCCGGGTCAGGAAAGATGAGGATGGGCGCCTCCGTGAATCGCCGCTTAAGCTCCAGAAAAGCCTCCTCAGCCTCAGGGCCCCAGAAGAACGAGCGGAGGAAAGACGTCAGGAGGTGGAGGGGCGCCGCCACCGAACTATAGCCCTTTACGAAGCGGCGATAAAAATTGGCGAAGCCCAAGAACCTTTGTAAATGGCGGCGGGAGGTGGGGGTCGGCCAGTCCCGGATAGCCTGGACCCTGGCAGGGTCCATCCGGATATTACCGGCGGAAAGCAGGTATCCCAGGAACGAGGTTTGTGAGGTGTGGAACTCACATTTCTCAGGTTTAACATAAAGCCCGTTCTTGAGAAGTCTCTCCAAGACCTGACGCACCTGCCGGATGTGTTCGTCCATGGAACGGGAGAAGATCAGGATATCATCCAGGTAGACAAACACAAACGTATTAAGCATGTCACGGAGGACCTCGTTGACCAGAGCCTGAAAGACGGCCGGAGCAGCAGATGATGATGGCGGCAAAGCACCTGTGGTGAGCCGGTCGCCAAAACGCAGCGCAAAAATCCCATGATTTCCTGCACGCCAGTAGAGAGGTTCTGGATTTGTTGCTCCTGCGCCGCTTGTTGGCGAGCCAAGGCCGTTAAAGCGGCGCTAGAGGCAGGTACATCCACGGGATCCATGTTGGCCAGATTGTTCTGTCAGAAAGTTAGGGTTATAGGATCCAAGGCAGATGCAAAAGGAGCAGGGGAGAAAGGCTGTGCAGAGCTGAATCGGGAAGCCGATTCAGGAGTCGATTCAGGAGTCGATTCAGGAGCCGATTCCGGGAGCCGATTCAGAGAGCCGATTCAGAGAGCCGATTCAGAGAGCCGATGTGCGCGAAGGGGTGAGGATTCCGAGCCGGAAACCAGAGCGCGTTCAGCGCGAGCCGAAACCAAACGCTGCTCAGCGCGAGCAGAGCAGAGCCGAGCCGAAACCGGAACACGCCCAGCGCGAGCAGAGCAGAGCAGAGCCGAGCCGAGCCGAGCCGAGCCGGAAACCAGAGCGCGTTCAGCGCGAGCAGAGCAGAGCAGAGCCGAGCCAAACTGAAACCGGAGCGCGTTCAGCGCGAGCCGGAAACCGAAGGACAGAATGTTCAGGTCAGAGACAACGAAACAAACAAAAGAACAAACAAACAAAACAGAATACGCTGGAGAGTGCTCAGGGCAAGCCTAAAGACAATCTGGCACTGACTGAAGGATTCAGGCGTCCTTATAAGTGCCAGAAAATCATACACCAAATCCGTGCAGCTGGTTGGGAGTGGGCGTTTCCTCTGTGGTTGAGGCGGTAATACCTGAAGTGCTCAAGCGGGCTGACAAGCTTCTGAAGCGTGATCATCGAACAATCAAGCGTTTCATTCAAAATAGTCAACAGGGTCACAAGAAGCGTGTGGAAAAACCAAGGCGCAAAATAACTGCCCGTGAACTGAGAAAAGTCAAGCGTGCAGCTGCCAAGATGCCACTTGCCACCAGTTTGGCCATATTTCAGAGCTGCAACATCACTGGAGTGCCCAAAAGCACAAGGTGTGCAATACTCAGAGACATGGCCAAGGTAAGAAAGGCAGAAAGTCGACCACCACTGAACAAGACACACAAGCTGAAACGTCAAGACTGGGCCAAGAAATATCTCAAGACTGATTTTTCTAAGGTTTTATGGACTGATGAAATGAGAGTGAGTCTTGATGGGCCAGATGGATGGGCCCGTGGCTGGATTGGTAAAGGGCAGAGAGCTCCAGTCCGACTCAGACGCCAGCAAGGTGGAGGTGGAGTACTGGTTTGGGCTGGTATCATCAAAGATGAGCTTGTGGGGCCTTTTCGGTTGAGGATGGAGTCAAGCTGAACTCCCAGTCCTACTGCCAGTTTCTGGAAGACACCTTCTTCAAGCAGTGGTACAGGAAGAAGTCTGCATCCTTCAAGAAAAACATGATTTTCATGCAGGACAATGCTCCATCACACACGCCCAAGTACTCCACAGCGTGGCTGGCAAGAAAGGGTATAAAAGAAGAAAATCTAATGATATGGCCTCCTTGTTCACCTGATCTGAACCCCATTGAGAACCTGTGGTCCATCATCAAATGTGCGATTTACAAGGAGGGAAAACAGTACACCTCTGAACAGTGTCTGGGAGGCTGTGGTTGCTGCTGCACGCAATGTTGATGGTGAACAGATCAAAACACTGACAGAATCCATGGATGGCAGGCTTTTGAGTGTCCTTGCAAAGAAAGGTGGCTATATTGGTCACTGATTTGTTTTTGTTTGGTTTTGAATGTCAGAAATGTATATTTGTGAATGTTGAGATGTTATATTGGTTTCACTGGTAAAAATAAATAATTGAAATGGGTATAAATTTGTTTTTTGTTAAGTTGCCTAATAATTATGCACAGTAATAGTCACCTGCACACACAGATATCCCCCTAAAATAGCTAAAACTAAAAACTACTTCCAAAAATATTCAGCTTTGATATTAATGAGTTTTTTGTGTTCATTGAGAACATGGTTGTTGTTCAAATTAATCCTCAAATAAAATTAATCCTCAAAAATACAACTTGCCTAATAATTCTGCACTCCTGTGTGTGTGTATATATATATATATATATATATATATATATATGTATATATATGTATATGTATGTATATGTGTACAGTGAATAAATATAAAGGCAGTAGCAGTAAAGAGATGTGTGGACACTGTTTTAAAGGTACAAGGAGAAGGTTACAAGGCAATAGCATTTAATAAAATGTGCAAGCTGAATAAACAAGTCCACTAAATATATATATATATATATATATATATATATATATATATATATATATATATATATATATTATATATATATATATATATATATATATATATATATATATATATATATATATATTATATATATATATAAAGGTATATATACATACATAAATAAAATACTGCAGATGTATGTAATATGTGTAAAGAATGAGGAGTATAAAAAATACAATGTACATACTACATATTGTATGTCGAATTGTACAGAAGTTCTATACAGCGTTTATGCAGTGATGTAGTGTAGAGTTCAGTTGGGTGATAGTGAAGGTGACTGGGATGTGAGGTGTCCTTGATGATGTTGTGAGCTCTACACAGACATCTGCTGTGGTGAAGGTGCTCAATGGCGAGTAGTTCTGTACCAATGATGCGATGGGTGATTTTTTTGAGCCTTTGCAGGGGTTTACGTTCACACACAGTGGAACATCCATACCAATCAGTGATGGAGTTGGTCAGGATGCTCTCGATGATGCAGTGGTAAAAATTTGTTAGAATCCCTGGTGACCAGAGGTGGCAAAAATACAAACATCCTTTACTTAAGTAGAAGTACAGATACTTATGTTTTAAAATACTCGGGTAAAAGTTGAAGTACTGTTTATACTTTTTTACTCAAGTGAAAGTAAAGAAGTTTTGGCTCTGACATGTACTTCAGTAAATAGTAGTTATTACTTCTACCTGTTTTAGTGTCACGCTGGTAACTGAACCCCACATCATATTAATATTAGGGCTTTCAATCAAATTAAATATTAAATCGCAACTTAATCGCAAATTTCTATCTGTTCTAAATGTACCATATATTAATACTTTCTGTTATTAATACTTTAAGCAACATGGAAATTGAGAAATATGGATGTAACATAGAGCATTAGGACTAAATATTCTTGTAAATGTTTTAAAGTAATAATGATTTTTTAAATGACATAAATCGGGACACCAAACAGAACCTTTGCTTTGTTTCCACACGGACAGTTAATAAAGTGATACTGGAGAAACTGCACCTCTTCAAGTCAAGTCAAAAATCTTTTGTCATAATCATACAGATTTATGGTTATGGTATGGTTTTAAGGGATTTATGGTATAAATCATACTGATTACATAATCAGAGAATATTTTTATTCGATGTGAATGTGGTTTATGTAAAAGACATGTCGAGTTTTCTACACATATATTTATTCTGTCTGTGAGGCAAATATTCACTGATATTCAGGTTGTTTTATTTTTGTGGTTGTGAAAAGAGATGACATGGCAGAGAGCGCCCCCTGTCTGTTTACTTTATTTTACAGAAGCACAGCGTTTTGTTATTATAAGTGTATACAAATAAAATTAGACATTTTACAGATTTGAATGATGCACTGAAAACCCTAATAAGTTCAATGAACTCAACCTATTGAGTAAAGTCGTTCCCTCAATTAAATTGAGTAATGGATTTTCCAAAACTTGTTTATTTAAGTTCACTTAACTTGGTGCTCATGTAGACTGTACTTAAATTGTTAAGTTCATCTAACTTGGTGTTTTATAATTTGCACTTAAACTATTAAGTTCACTTACTTACATATTTAAGTCAACTTAAAAATTAAACTGAAATTGCAAATGATTATAAATTGAATTGACTAATATCATAGTTCTTTTGACTGTTAAAGCTTTATTCAGTCCAAAAAACACATTAAACATCATAGTAAAAGTATTTATTGTGCAAAATTGTTAAAACATTAAAACATTTGAATTTCAATTAATGAAACAGAACTGGTCACACCCACACTGTACAAAAATCTACTAAAATTAAAACTAAACATTTTTTATTAACAAAAAAGCTGGTTTGCCAAAGACTGTACTTTGGGCTTGAGTGCATTCTGTCCCATTGACATCAGTACATGCTGTATGAAATCAAATGTGTGTGCGAGTGATTTGGGGTAATTCAGGTCTAATTTCCACATGTTCTTGTTTCACCTGCAATATAAAAACAATTGAAAATATAAAAAAATTGACAGTCATTGACAAATCATAAAGAAAATTATATTTTATTATAATTAATGATATTCTAAATTAATGTTATTAATTAAACCAGCAAATACAGATAGGTTAGCTAGACAATTAATTATTGATGATAAATGTGAAGATGGACTGCTGAAGAACACTTTTTTTTCCCTAAAACACACGATTAACTAATATATAAAGAAATTACATCTTACAAGTCAAAATCAGTTTCTCAATATGATTTCTAAAATAATGTTCACAAAATTGATAGCGATGTTAGCAAAGTCTGAACGGGAAACACAGCGTATCTGAAAGATTTGTAATGATGACTGGGTGGTTCTTTGTTATATAAATGTAAAATTAGGCCTTAAACAAACATATTTGACAATTAAAATAATATTTTCAAGTTAATTTCTGCATAATAACTTTACTTACCAAGTTTAAAATGGCGAACGACGAGAAGATTAATTCCAGAACTTTCTGGCATCAGCAACAGGCATTAAGGACCGCCTATAGGATTATTCTACCAATCACTGCATTAGTTCTCTTTTTGCCAGGCAGAACTCCTTAAATAACCAATCACCATCAAGGGAGACCAGAGTGACTATTTTTATGAAGGATTCTTAGTTCATAACAGTTTTAAGTTGATAAATTTTAAGTTGAAGTATTTTGCGGCTAAGTAAGTTAATCTAACTGATATTTTTGAGTTATGGTTAGAAAATACAAAATTTCAAGTAGTGTTAACTCAAGATTACTTGATTATTTAAGTAATGACAGAAGTAGGGTTTACAGTGTGTATTGTTACCTGTACGATCAAAAAAGTTCATTTTGCCATTATGAGGGAAAAACCCACAAAACGCCACCTAGAGGGTTAATTGTGTGAATCATGCCGTATTTGGCGTTTGATTTGAGACTTGGCACGGAAATAAAACAAATGTTTATTTATTATTTATTTATATTCTTTTTATAAAAATGGTAAAACAAATGTGCGCTGAATTGATAGCGCTTTAATAAAATTTAGTTCCGTTTAAAAGAATTTGAGTTAGTATTTTGACAGCCTAATATAATATATATATATATATATATATATATATATATATATATATATACACACATATATAATTAGGCTGTCAAAATTCTAACGCAAATTATTTTAAACGGATATGTATATTTGTATATTTGTGTATATATAAATACAAATAAATTAAAAATGTTGTTACCTAATGAATGTGTCCATGCTGAAGATCCACATATAGAACACAAGCAGAGAAAAGATTATGATGATGATGATGATGATCAGGTGATAAGGAATGTCTCTGTTCTCAGTCATGTTTACATCACTGACTCCCTCTGTCTCATCCATGTTAGCTTTACTTCTTGTTGTTTTCCATCTGCTGATTCTCAGCTTCGTGAACTAGTCTACATCTGTGGTGAGTGAGAGTCAGGACATTATACACCAGTGGATTAAAAAAGACGCGCAATGACAGGAAATCGGTTGGTGGGCTGAAATCGGTGCACAGTAAAACAAAATACATTTTTACATTTCACCAAATCAATGGATTCAAACTAAAGAAACAAGCCGGTTTTTAAAATGTAAGAAGTAGAAAGTACAGATATTTGTGTAAGAATTTAATGAGTATAAGTAAAAACTTGTCTGAAAAATAAATAGTGGAGTAAAAAACTGATACCACAAAAAAATCTACTTAAGTACAGTAACAAAGTATTTGTACTTCTTTTTTCTTAAAATAACATTTTAAGTACAGGTATCGTTGTGCCTTCCTAAACAGAGCTGAAGTGTTCTGGTGCCAGGACAGATCCTCAGAGCTCTACCCGCTGTACCAAATAATACAATAAACAAAGAAGTGAGTTACATTAAATTTCTTAATTAATCACTTGTACAAATCTAACTTGTGTTTAAATACCTTAACATTTCCAGAAGTTAATATGAACACTGGGTGAGTAATCATCTAATAAACAGGCAACAGTTTGTGTATATAAATCTATATGCAGGAACATTACTTGTGGTGTACCACAAGAATCGGTTTTTGGTCCAAAACTGTATATAATCTATATCAATGACATGTGCAGAGTATTAGATATACTAAAATGTATTTTATTTGCTAATGCCACAAATATTTTCTGTTCCAGGGATAATATACAACAGCTTTCGGAGGTGATAACAACAGAAATTAATCAATTAAAACAGTGGTTTGATGTAAATAAACTGTCATTAAATACAAACAAAACAAAGATTATGTTATTTGGAAAATATAAAACAATATTCAGGTAGAATTGAAAACTGATAATGTAAGTATAGAAAGAGTATATGGACATGAAGTGTAATTAAGGTGTAATTTTAGATTAAAGATATGCTGAAAACTGCAAATAAAGTATGTTAAAGCAAAGACTATAGCAATACTGAATAAAGTATGAGATATTTTGGAGAAATACATTTATATTACCGTACTTGTTATTGTGTGGAAATTTGTGCAATATTACAAAAAAGAGCTATTAGAATTGTTAATAATGTGAGTGTCAGAATCTGCCACTCTATGCTTGTCTGCCCTGCTGAGCATGCTGTCAGCCCGCTTGAGCATTGCCGCCTCCATCACCGAGGAACTCCCTTGGCAACCTGCTATACCGAAATGGCGTCCATCTTTCAAACACATATAAGGACGCCAAAAACCTAAAATCAGTGCCAGATTGTCTTCAAGGCTTGCCCTAATTACACTCCAGCGTTTTCCCTAATTAATTTAACTCTATTTCTGCCTGACTATTCTCACCTCCGCTCTGCTCTGCTCTGCTCAACGCTCTGCTTGCGCTAAACATTCTCCGGTTCCCGGCTCGGGTCTGCTCGCGTTCAACGTGCTCCGGTTCCCGGTTTGGCTCTGCTATGCTCGCGCTCAACAAGCTCTGACTTCCTGCTCGGCATCCTTGTGCTCCGTGCGCTTTGGCTCACAGAATCGGCTCAGAATCGTCTCTCATCGCGATCTACACGCTCGCATATCTGGCGCAGCTCTTCCTGCTCCCGGCACCGTCATGGTATCCGCATTGGATCCTAAACCTAAATAGCTGGCAGAACAATCTGGCCATCACGGATCCTGCGGATGCACCTGCCTTTTTGCACCGCTCTAACTGCTGTGTTTCGCCGACAAGCGGTGCAGGAGCACCAGATTCAAAACCTCTCTGCAGGCATGCCAGAAATCATGGGATTCTTGCGCACAAGTTTTGGTGACAGAATTCTCAAAGGTACTCCGTTGCCATTGCCGCCTGCTGCCCCGGTCCTGCAGGCACCCACAGCACCAGCCCCTAATTTTGATTAACGGGCGACCCAGACTCCTACTGCTTTTTTATCATGCAGTGTGGTTTGATTTTTAGTATGCACCCCTCTCAATTTGGTGCGGAGCGCTCCAAAGTGGCCTACGTCATTTCCCTCCTGTCAGGTCGAGCCCTAAGGTGGGCCACTGCAGAGTGGGCAAGCCAATCGGCTAACTGCACATCATTTGCCGCCTTTTCTGCCAAACTCCGGAAGGTTTTTGGCTCATCTACGCCGCGCTCTGATCTCAGCCACACAGGGCATCGCTCTGTGGCAGAGTTTGCAGCTGACTTCGGGACCCAGGCCATTGACAGTGGATGAAATCACACAGCACTTTATGATACTTTCCTCCATTGCCTCTCCTCTGCCTTAAGGATGAATTCGCCGCTCGTGATCCACCCCGGGATCTGGATTTTCTGATCATCTTGGCTACACACATCGATCGGCGCATAAGGGAGCCCTGTCAACCTGCTCAGGCTCTTCATCCTTTATCTTTCTCCTACACGCTGTTCCCCACCTTGTGCTTCGGGTCCCGGCACCCGCTCTCTTTCCCCACTGCTGGCCAGGGAGATAGGATGCCACCACCTGACCCCCACCAAGAAGTAGAGACGTCGGTCACTGGGTCTATGCCTCTACTGCAGAGGCAAAGGGCACATGGCCACATCCAGCCCAGTTAAAGGCTCGGCTCGTCTATGAAAGAGGGAGCACCCATGGGCCCCAATTCCCCCGCTCCCTCCAAACCCACTATCTTGGTTCACCTTCAGTCAGGCCTCGAAGGCACAGAATTGCCTGCCGACCTCATTGACCTCAAGCTTGCCAAGCAGCTACAAGTCCCCATGGAACCCCTACCCGAAGCTTTGCTGATCAGAGCCCTGGACGGCAGCCTTTTAGACCGGGCCACTCACTGCACTAAGCCTCTTCTTATGTCAGTGGGATCATGCTCGCGATCCCTTGGATGCAGAAACACAACCCATCTACACCCCATCTACACAATGCATACCACCTTGTGCGTTTCAGGGAGAGTAACAAATGGAAGATCGCCTTCAAAACCCAAGACAGTCCTTACAAGTACCTCAATATGCTGTTCAGCCTTACTAACGCCCTGGCCGTCTTCCAGGCACTGCTCAATGTGGTCCTCAGAGACATTCTCAACAGCTTTGTGTTTGTCTATCTAGATGATATCCTGATCTCCTCCCATTCCATGGACGAACCCATCCGGCAGGTTTTGGAAAGCTCCTCAAAAAACGGGCTGTATGTGAAACCTGAGAAATTTGAATTCCACACCTCACAAACCTTGTTCCTGGGATACCTGCTTTCAGGCTGTAATATCCAGATGGACCCTTCCAGGATCCAGGCCAAGCCCCACCTCCCGCCGCCAACTACAAAGGTTCCTGGGCTTCGCCAATTTTTATCGTCGCTTTGTCAAGGGCTATAGTTTGGTAACGGTGCCCCTCCACCACCTGACGTCCTCCCTCCTCTCGTTCCTTTGGGTCCCCGAGGCTGAGGAGGCGTTTCTCGAGGTTAAAGCCCCGATTCACAGAGGCACCCATCCTCATCTTTCCCAATACAGCCCGGCAATTCGTAGTCAAAGTCGACGCTGCTCTGCCTGTGTTCAATGCGCTTTAGTTCCTGGCTCAGCTGTGTTCTGTTCACGCTTAATGTCCTCCGACTTCCGGCTCGGCATCTTCGCGCTCCGTGCGCTTTGGCTTACTGACTCGGCTCAAAGAATCGGCTTAGAATCAGCTCTCTGAATTAACTCTCATAATCGGCTCTTCTTGCCCTCTGCACGCTTACATTTTTGGCGCAGCTCTTCCTGCTCCCAGCACCGTTGTGGCATCTGCCTTGGATCCTAAACCTGAATAGCTGACACATGCACCCAAGCCTGTCCCAAGCCCCGCCGATTGCCACGCTATGTGCCCAAATCTTGCTGACTACACAGCTCCACGCTCAAACCCTGCCGACGGCGCCACTCTCTGCCTAAACCTTGCTGACTTATCATGTCGACCAGAAAGCCTGAGTGATAACCAAGGACCTGCCCCTAAGGGCAGGCACAAAGAGACTCGCTCCATGCTTTGTCTGGCCTTTCCCGACCTGAAAGGCATTTCACCCAGTGGCTGTCTGCCCCAAATTCCGCTGCGACCTTTCCCCGTCCTAATTTTAGGACATGGATGCCTGTACAGTTGAGTTCATAAAACATTAAGAAGTATACAATTAAGAAGTATACAATAGATGTGTAGAGGTGATTGTGAATGGGGGTTATAATGTTGATTGCATTTGGATGGTTGATTATAGGGTTGTTTAATTTATTGTGAATTTGTTATGTTGTAAGGAATATAAAAATATAAAGATATAGATTTTATATTTAAAGATATGCTGGAATGTTAAAATTGTATATGGGTGGAACAATAATAAGCTTTTGCTTTATCCCACTCCTTTTCAACCATTTTGTAATGTTTAACGTCTGGATGAATGGATGAATTGTTGAACAGTTTTATATTGTGTTCTCAGTTATTAGAAAATGTTGCTTCAAGTTAAAAAAAAAAATTATTTGTGACATGCAGTTACAGCTAAACGTGTTCCGATTCGGATCTCTTGGGGACGTTGATCAGAGAGCTCTTCATTGACACTTCAGCGATGAAAGAGCATCTCTTTATCCTTTTCTTGCTTACAGGTGAGAAAGGAAATCAGTGTGTCTGGTGAGTGTATAAGTGTAAAGGATATTTTTGGTGATGAACACATGATGCCTGCAGTAAAAAAAAAAATTGTGTGTGTAAGAAGTATATTTATGTTAAACATAATGATGGTGTAAAAAGGGACAAATAGTATGAAAATGGCTTTACAGTACAGAGTGCCTGCTCCTAAAGCAGCATTTACAGAAATAGATAAAATCTAATGAAGAGGGACCCATCTTCATTAAGTTGACATTCAATGTCCATTTCCATATCTATAATTTTTGAGGTTGAGAACTGTTCAGTAATGGACACGAATGCCAAAATATTTTAGGCAAATGTATTCTAAAGCCAAAGTAGCAAACTGTTTATATAATTTACAGTCCAAAACCATCACCATGTTTCTTGAGTTTAAGTCTTCACAGTAACATCATGGATCTTAACACATGACAAAACATCATTATAGGACGATAGGTTAAATAAACAAAGCTGTGTGATGAAAATGTTTGGATTGGCCACACACTTTAAATAACAATAAGAAATTCCCTCTCAAAACTACAGGAACACTAGTAGATAGTCAGCTCTCTGTGTTCATGCAGAGGAACGAGGACTGATGAGGCTTTTTAATCCCAATTCGCTCTTACAATTCCTTCTTATGGGAAGATTTTCCTCTAGAGGTTGTGAAGATTTGTGGAGATTTATTTAGCTAACGGTGTTAGCTAACTGATGTAGGTACAAAAGTGAGAAAGCCTCAGGTGGAATCAGTGTCCCAAAGGTGTTTGATAGGGTTGGTGCAGGAGATCTTCTAACCCATGTAAAGCAGTTCCCCTTCAGGAACTCGAGCTGCGTCAAGAACACTTTGGGAACGCTTCTGCGTTGTCCACGCTCTCAATCTCTGGATGATAATTCTGAATTAGGTCGTGTCTCAAATAAAGTCCCAGGACTGGTTTGTCACTATAGATCTGTAGTTCGCTTGCAGAGCTGAAGCTAACTAATACTGGGACTTTCCATTTGGTCTTGCCCTCTTAGCATCCAAGCACTTCCTTTCAGACCTCAGAGGCCACCATGTGTTGGTCTGTACGGACAACAAGTCTGTGTTCTCCGATATCAACCACCAGGGGGACCTGCAATCTCGCCTTCTGTACAAGCTGGCACGTTAGATACTTCTGTGGGCTGAATGGAAGCTCCTCTCTTTGAGGGCACCGTATATCCCAGGCCACTATAATCAGGAAGCAGACGCCGTTTTGAGGCAAGGGCTGAGGTCAGGGAAATGGTGACCTTACCTGGAAATTGTTGAGCAGATTTAGGAGAGATTTTACAGAGAAGAACACAAGTGGACCTGTTTGCAACTCAAGGGACGTCACACTGTCATCTTTGGTTCTTTTTTACTCCCCCAGCCCCTCCAAGGCTGGACGCAATGGTACAGGTGTAGCGCCTTTTCCCCATTAAGGCTGCTCCCTGGAGTTCTGGATAGAGTTCGCTGGGACAGAGTTCTTGTACTCTCGGTGTACCATGGTGGCCAGGCAGGCCATGGTTTGCGGAACTGGTAGCCATTTTCAAACACCCCCTGAGATATCTCTCAGGAGTGATCTTCTCTCTCAGGCAGGGGGCAAAATAGTTTACCCCAGTTCAGCGCTGAAGAGACAGTGGCTCTGGATGACTCCTAGATTCTGGTCTCTCCACCAACGTGGTAAAGACCAACCTCCAGTCCAGAGCTCCCTCCATGAATAGGTCCTATGCCGTGAGATGGCGCTTGTTCATGGCATGATGCGAACGGCACCACTTAATCCAGTTAACTGCCTGGTCGACCCAGTGCTGAAATTCCTCAAAGAACAGTTTACCAAAGGGTTGTCTCCTTCCACCCCGAAGGTTTACGTGTTCCTCGCTGGGTAAAGACATTTTGGCGACACATTACTTTCACGGTATCCAGAGGCTGAGGCCTCCAGTTTGATCTGGAGCGCCTGCGTGGGATTTGTCAATTGTCTTGGAGGCTCTGTTTGAGCCTCCTTTTAAGACATTGACTAAGGTTCTTTACAGTAAAGACTGTGTTTCTTCTGTCTATCTCCTCCCTCAAGAGATTAGAGGATTTTCAGGCCCTCTCTGTGGCCCCCTCACTCTTGGAATTTACTCCAGGCATGGCCAGTGCCTTTCTCTACCCCAAAGTCGAGTATGTCCCCAAGGTACCCCCAGTCGTCCCATGATCTGTTATACTTTTCTCCTCCTTTTTATGCCCCAGACTAGGAGAAGCTTAACTGACGTCCACAAAACTGAACTGTGGAGGAAGTCAGAGCAGCTGTTCATCTGCTATGGCCCTCCGAGGAGGGGTCTTCCTGCCAACAAGCAGGGCCTTAGCAAGTGGGTTGTGGATTCTTCTCTGACCTTTTGTGTCAGAGCTCACTCTACTTGGAGTGTGGCACCCTCTAGGGCTTTGTCCTCTGGAGTTTTCCTCCAAGACATCTGCAACACTGCGGGCTTTGTCAGGTTTTACAGCCTTGGCCTTAGTGCCACTAGTGGCCCCTCCGTCCTTCAACCTAGCTGTGCTCTTCTACAGTAGACAGGGATTGGTCACTCTGGCTTTATTGGACACTCGTTCCCAAAGCATTGTTGATGCAACTTGTGGAACATCTCCAGGTTATGAATGCAACTATAGTTGCCAGAAGGAACGAGACACTGCGTCTCCAAGCCATACTGCCTGCTTCCCTAAAGCGCTTCCTTCCCTTGTGCTTTGATAGTTTCCTGGTCATGACGTAATCCCCACACGTGATGACGCGCTTTTCCATTGGACTCATTACACACGTGATTCAGAGCGTAAACAACGCGGAAGCATTCCCAAAGTGTTGTTAATGCAGCATCTCATTTATTCTGGGAACTATGGTTGCCTTAATAACCTAGAGATGATCTTCATGGAGATGGTTTGGTGCACAGGGGCACTGTCATGCTGAAACAGATTTGGGTCTCCAAGTTCAAATTTTGCCTCCAAGTGGAGGCAAAATTTCTCCAACTTTGTGGTAACATTTTAGGAAGAACCACATAAGTCAGGTGTCCCAGTAGTTTTGTCCATTTAGTGTATGTCTAGGAAAAAGCCTTTTTTCAGTCTTCACCCTCAGTATTTGGTGTCTATAATATGATTAATTAAATCTAGATGCTGTGAAGTAAGCAACTATTTAGCACAAAAACACTTTTAACTCTCCTCCACAGGATTCATTCCCTTCACTCTCTCTATTCCTCGTAAGTATTATCTGATCCAGCAAGGAAAAATATGGAGTGATGCTCAGACCTACTGCCGAGCTACACACACTGACCTGGCCACCATAGAAGACGCCAAAAACATGATCCGAGTCCAATATGTTGCACAGAGTGAAAATTTTAAATCTAGTGCTTGGATTGGGCTTTCAAATGATGTCAACAGCTGGCACTGGTCAATGGGAAATCAACCACTTGGAAGCTTTTATACCTGGTTTGGAACAAATCCTGACAACTGGAAGGGAAAAGAAGCTTGTGTTACAATAGCTCCATCGGGTTGGTACGATTGTCCATGTGCTAACGTGTATCCTTTTGTCTGCTATGATGGTAAGGAACAACATATTACATGCTTTGGTCATTTTCTTAATGGAGAATTGTAATTGAAATTAACAAAATGAAAAACATGCTCTAGTGCACATGGATTGCACTGAATAAAGTATACACTAGCTTTATATTATGCTGGTTGGAGGGAGATGTTACAAGGACAAAGGAGAGACAGTCACTAGTAGGGGTGTAACGGTACACAACATTCACGGTTCGTGAATAAATAATGGGTATTTTTAGTTTTTCTCATTGACCTTAATCCTGGTTTAAAGTGCTTTAAGATTAAACAGTGAATGAAGTGGTGGATTTACATTCAGTTCCAAATCTTTTTATTTATTAGTGCATTACACTGAGTAGATCAAAGTAAAATAAAACCAGAAGGATATTTTAAGATACAGTAAAACCCTGTTGTACGAGCAACTAATAGTACGAGCAAACGGAGATACGATCGACATTGCTCGCAAAATTTTACCCTATTTCACGAGCAAACCCACGCTGCCGGTTCCCTGCTTTCGGACGAGGGAAGCATCAGTCGCTTAGTTGATGACGTATCACTCGGTCGCTCTCGTTGTTCAGTGCAGCAAAAACAACAAACTTTTTTTAGCGTTATATTTTTATTTCACTAGAAATCTTGAAAAATGTCTCCCAAGAAAATCAGTGATGGTGCTGAGAAAACGAAAGTAAATAGAATTATCATTGAAACCAAGAAGGTTATGAGCGTGGTGCGCTTCTCACACACGCAATCAACCACTACCACATGGGTAAGGGTTAAATTATGTTTACATTATGGTAATTTGCAGTGTATTTGTTTGTTAAAATAGGCTACAAATACTTTTTAAGTGCAGAAATAAGCGATCAAATGAGGTTTCGGAATGGATTAAATCATTTTACATTCATTCTTATGGGGAAAACTAGTTCGAACATACGAGCAAATGGACCTACGAGCAATTTTCAAGAACGAATTATGCTCGTCCAACGGGGTTTTACTGTACTAACATTTCTGTTTGAATGCATTGTGGAGGCCAATTGAAATGTTTTAGTAACAGAGTTTGGTAATGGTAACAGAACGATCCCGATAATGTCTGGCTAGAAAGTATTTCCTACCAGACAGTATTGCATAGTAGTGTAGTGAATAGGGGTGTAACGGTATACGTATTTGTACCGAGCATTTTCGGTACGGGTGCACATACTGAATGCAATCCTTTTTACATGCAGGTCATAGTAACAATCTAGGTTCCCTCAGGAACATATTAAGTGGTGGACCGCAAGTTTGTTTAGTCTCCGCCTTTGCACAATGAGCAAATTTTTTTTTTTATTATATAAACACTATGGATACTTTAGCGTTTGATGTGCAGCTTCAAGAATTTCTCTTAAAATCATAAAATCCTGACAATTTCACATAATTCAAATCCATCTTCTTCCAAGATGGCACAGCAGATGGCTTCCTCGGTGTGGAGTTTTCCAGTTGCTTAACAGTTTTTGTTAGTTTGTCCTGACTTTTGTATTTCATCTACAGTCACATTTACCAGGGATGAACTGCTGAACATTCGGCAGAACACACCACACAATCTTTTGAAGGTTTTTGACTATTGGGACGTTTTGCTGTAGTTGGCAGAGCAGCCACGTTCTTCAAATGCTTTAAGACTCGTAAGCATGGAAAGCGATTTGGGGTGCTGGTCAGACAGCATGGCTTTAGAACTGCACTGCCTAGTGGCCATCTTGCAAATCTTCGCTCTCTACCCAGCAAAATGGTTAAACTTCTCCTGCTCTCTTTGTCAATTAAGGACTTTTTAAACAAAGGAGATTAGAGTGGCAGAGAGGAGCTGCTGTAATAACGCTAATGAGAGGAGCTGCTGTAATAACGCTAATGAGAGAAGCTGCTGTAATAACGCTAATGAGAGAAGCTGCTGTGATAACGCTAATAAGAGGAGCTTCAGTGTGGAAAGGCCTGAGGGACAATCACAATCTAAAAGACACCATCCAGCTCTGTAGGGAATCAACAACTGGTTAATGATCAGAATGAGTTTTACTGTAGATCCGAAACCGAAAATCTTTAACAGATCACTGGAACTGTGTGAAGTTCCTGCCTGCTTTAAATGTTCGACCATCATCCCCATCCCAAAAAAAACACAAATCACTGAACATAATGTCTCCAGACTGATTGCTCTAATGTCTGTGGTCATAAAAATTTTTTTATTAAAAATGAAGGATGGAAGGAATGAAGACATCTGTTAAAGTCTGCTGAAATAACCAGAACAGAATAACCAGAATTGTTAGGATCATAACTTTAGAAAATCAAATATTGAATGTAAAAACACACACACACACACACACACACACACATCTGAATGATCCAAATGGGGTCTAACAAATGATAACTATTTAATTAAATATTTCAATTTGTTAAATTTTATTTAATCAGTTACATTTCTGCCAAATATTATCGATCACTCAATTAAATCAATAATAAACAAGTATATTGCATTCATTTGATTTATTTTAATTAACTTATTTTATTTTTATAAAAATATTCAGAGATATTATTTTATATATTATATTATATGCCCAGCAGGCATTGTATTCAAAATTGTTACACATTTTTAAATGTTGATCACATATGTTAATAATAGTAAACTTTGTTAATAAAAAAATACAACTTCCTTTAAACTGTACCGAAATTGAACCGGATTGTAAGTGAAAAACTGAAGTAGGAACCGAACCGTGAATGTTGTGTACCGTTACACCCCTACTAGTGACTGTCTCTCCTTTGTCCTTGTAACGTCTCCCTCCAACCAGCATAATATAAAGCTAGTGTATACTTTATTCAGTGCAATCCATGTGCACTAGAGCAGCATATGAGCTCATCCAAGTTTCCTAAATAGTGACCATTTTTAAACAAATATCTGAAGTTTCTGTGACATCAGCGATTTACAGTGCTGTCGAGGCATGTTTTTCATTTTGTTAAGGTTTGTGACTGTAAGCATTTATTCTGTTTAACAGTGTAAAATGAATTGTATGTAACTGTGTTTGTTTTTTTATTCTCACAGCCACTAAAAGCACAGGACAATACATTTACTACTCTAGTTTAAAGAATTGGTCTGATGCTCAAAGTTACTGCAGACAGTATCACACAGATCTGGCCAGTGCAAAAACCTCAACAGAGAATTCAATCATCAAAGCAATGATCAAAGTCAACACATGGTTTGGTCTGTTCAGAGATTCGTGGAAATGGTCAGATGGTACCATTTTACCAGCATTCCCATGATGCCTGGACAACCAGATAATCTCATGAAGAACGAAAACTGTATGGCTTTAACGAATAGTAAAGCATCTGATGAGCTTTGCTCAGACATAAAACCTTTCTTCTGTTACTCCTGTGAGTTTCATTCACTCTCATATTCACCCCAATTCATAGCTTTTACAGGTATTATTGTGTATTTGATGCGTGTTTTCTTGTTTACCAGCAATCACAGAACGAAAACAAATCATTCGAGTCAAACTTCAGGCCAATTCAGATGTTAATGATCCTTCACTAAAGGAAGCCGTCCTGAATAAGGTGGGTTTCATCCTCCACTATTGTCAAAATAATTTCTCAGTAATGCAGCCAGAACCTCAGCCTTCATCTCATTAGTAGTGTTTTTAGAATAATAAATTATATAATAACGACACAGATTTCTCTTTTGTATACTATTTAGCACTAAAGCTCATGTTCTCCGCTTTAGATTTGGCAAAAACTCAGTGTTTACTGGAACATCACTGTGAAATGGAGAGGAATCAGATGGATTGGTGTTTAAAAAGAGAAAAGCAGATGTGATGTGATGTAAATGTCTTTTGTGTCTCTCAGTAGGCTGTTAAATGATATAGCTATATATAACCACATTAGGAGAGAGAATATGTTTAGAAATATACAGGAGATAAGGAGGCGGAAGCTGAAGAAAACGCAAACAAAGTTTGAGAATACTCAGGAGATAATCCACCAATACTTGTAGTGAAGCAGTAATATCCAGTGGTGCGCTCCGGGAGCGCGGTCCACAAAGTTCTGTGAAAGCAGAGACAGTTTGTGTAGAGAATCCACGGATCCGCGCTATGGAAAGCGCAGCGCTGGGCAGCAACGAATAAACGTGGTGCAGACAGCGTGAACATGGAAAACAGCAGGATCGGGGTAATCCGGGGTGCCGTTGAGAGAATGCGGAGATCGAGAAGAAGGGTACGTAGCGGGATACGTATACGCGATTACACAGACCGACATGAACCAACACATACGATCATGCACAAACAATAACGGACCGCGAGTGTGTGGAGGTGAGGGGCTTAACTAGGAGATGGGATGAGTGAGTGAATGAGAGTCAGTGTGATCAGCATGACTGCGAGGAGCGCACGGGAGAAGAAGCAGGGTGCTTCGGGGAATGCCGCCCCTGAAGGGGGCGTGGCAGGGGGATTCCTGACATACCAACATTAAGTGGCAAATTCGCCCCCCCCTTGTGCTCGAGATATTAGGGTTCGGCGACATAAAAAAAATCTACATAACCGATTAAAAATGCTTAGACAAAGCGAGAATTTTGCGGTTCCACTTCCACAACGTTGACATAGGTTTGGCGAGTTAACCGAGATAAGTGGGTTCGACTGTATATATATATATATATATGGTTAGGGCTTTGTTTTTTTAATATACAGTGAGGAAAATAAGTATTTGAACACCCTGCTATTTTGCAAGTTCTCCCACTTAGAAATCATGGAGGGGTCTGAAATTGTCATCGTAGGTGCATGTCCACTGTAAGAGACATAATCTAAAAAAAAAAAAAATCCAGAAATCACAATGTATGATTTTTAAACTATTTATTTGTATGATACAGCTGCAAATAAGTATTTGAACACCTGAGAAATTCAATGTTAATATTTGGTACAGTAGCCTTTGTTTGCAATTACAGAGGTCAAATGTTTCCTGTAGTTTTTTTTACCAGGTTTGCAGGAGAGATTTTGGCCCACTCCTCCACACAGATCTTCTCTAGATCAGTCAGGTTTCTGGCCTTCAGGTTGCTGAGAAACACAGAGTTTAAGCTCCCTCCAAAGATTCTTTATTGGGTTTAGGTCTGGAGACTGGCTAGGCGACACCAGAACCTTGATATGCTTCTTACAGAGCCACTCCTTGGTTATCCTGGCTGTGTGCTTCGGGTCATTGTCATGTTGGAAGACCCAGCCTCGACCCATCTTCAATGCTTCAACTGAGGGAAGGAGGTTGTTCCCCAAAATCTCACAATACATGGCCCCGGTCATCCTCTCCTTAATACAGTGCAGTCGCCCTTTCCCATATGCAGAAAAACACCCCCAAAGCATGATGCTACCACCCCCATGCTTCACAGTAGGGATGGTGTTCTTGGAATGGTACTCATCATTCTTCTTCCTCCAAACACGTTTAGTGGAATTATGACCCAAAAGTTCTATTTTGGTCTCATCTGACCACATGACTTTCTCCCATGACTCCTCTGGATCATCCAAATGGTCATTAGCAAACTTAAGACGTGCCTGGACATGTGCTGGTTTAAGCAGAGGAACCTTCCGTGCCATGCATGATTTCAAACCATGACGTCTTAGTGTATTACCAACAGTAACCTTGGAAACGGTGGTTCCAGCTCCTCCCGTGTAGTTCTGGGCTGATTTCTCACCTTCCTTAGGATCATTGAGACCCCACGAGGTGAGATTTTGCATGGAGCCCCAGTCCGAGGAGATTGACAGTCATGTTTAGCTTCTTCCATTTTCTAATGATTGCTCCAACAGTGGACCTTTTTCACCAAGCTGCTTGGCAATTTCCCCGTAGCCCTTTCCAGCCTTGTGGAGGTGTACAATTTTGTCTCTATTGTCTTTGGACAGCTCTTTGGTCTTGGTCATGTTAGTAGTTGGATTCTTACTGATTGTATGGGGTGGACAGGTGTCTTTATGCAGCTAACGACCTCAAACAGGTGCATCTAATTTAGGATAATAAATGTAGTGGAGGTGGACATTTTAAAGGCAGACTAACAGGTCTTTGAGGGTCAGAATTCTAGCTGATAGACAAGTGTTCAAATACTTATTTGCAGCTGTATCATACAAATAAATAAATAAATCATATATTATGATTTCTGGATTTTTTTTTTAGATTATGTCTCTCACAGTGGACATGCACCTACGATGACAATTTCAGACCCTCCGTGATTTCTAAGTGGGTGAACTTGCAAAATAGCAGCGTGTTCAAATACTTATTTTCCTCACTATATAAAAGTTATTTATTCAACAACTCTATTTACAACTACAACTCTACAACTTTATAAAATATAGTAGTGATATTTATATGGTGTCACTGGGTTTACTGTCTCTTTGTATTATGTTGAACTTTTTGTTTTGTGTAAAATTATGCACATGTGCATTTTATGTAACTAGTTTAAGTGTTGTGTAATTCCAACTACTGCACTGTTTATCGATCAAATGACAATAAAAGCCTACATGGATTATTTGACCTTTAATATAACTTCCTTTCATTCTTTCATTGCAGTTAGTGGATTTTCTGAGATGCAAGAATTTCCAATTTTGTGCTGTAATTATTTTTTGTTCTTGTTTATATTTAGATTTATATACATGGAGGGCTGTCAAAATTATCGCGTTAACGCAAACTTATTTTAACGGCACACATTTTATTAACACGCGATTAATGCAGCACACATTTCTGTTTGACCATTTTTGTTAAAAATATATACAAACTGTGGTCCTGAGTCGTGTAGCAGACTATTGATGTTAACTACATGTGTCTGTGTCGGTGATGGTTGGTTAATTGACACTGAGAGTCGGGTGGATGGTCTCTCAAAAGCTTCTTTTATTGTACTAGACAGACACTGGGACAACAGGACCATAGGTTGATTAAATTGCAGATCATTGATGCTGCATGACAGTCAGCAGCGAGGCTTCATGAGACTGCTGCCGATTTTTACATTTTCTCAGCTTTAATTCTCATTTATTCACATTAATGCAGTGAAACTATAAACTCAAGTGACCAACATTTTACATATTTTAGTATGAAAGAAAGACAGCTGTAAAAAGTCCAACTCTCGAATGATGCAGCTCATGGCTCAGCACGTGCGAATGTGCAGCACGTGTGTTAATGCTAACGGCTACCGTTTCACATAAAAACTTTCTTTCGGCTTCTCCCATTAGGGGTCGCCACAGCGGACATGACAGTCTTAAATGAAATAAACAGAGGTTTAGAGTTTACAAACAGAATAACACACACACTCTTCGTTATATCATCACACATAGCACATATTTGACTCGACTAACATGACTAGGAGCCGACAGTAAACTTGTGTGCATAACAAAAGTCCAGCTTTGCGCTCAAAAACAATTAAACCTCAGTTACTAAGAAAAAAACAATCATCAATGCAGCTTAACAGCAGCAATGCTTCATGAGACCGCTGCCGATTATGTAGCATCGCCCCCTCGTATAATGAGCGCAACTGCAAGCTGTGCAACAACCAATGGCGAGTTCTCCTTCTCTTATTATTTTAACTCCTTTAGATACAGTCCAAATCCACAGAATTCCTGTTCTTACTCTATAGTTTCATGGATCTCCAGGGCGATAAGAAACAGATCTCCAGCTGCACAGAGTCGCCTCTAATGAAAGAGAACATCATCCAGAGACAGACCAGGACGAAGTGGGAAGATCCGAGGTGGGAAAAAAAAAAATTACTAAATAAAAAAAATAATAATAAATTAAAAATGTGATCACTAAACATTTGTTTTACCGATGCACCATATCTCAAAGCACCAAAATCCGTCATGGTGCACACATCCAGCAATTAAACCTGTCCGTGTGAAAATATAGCAAAGGTTTCGTTTGGTGTCCTGATGATTTATGTAATTTAAATTATTACTGTTTTAATTACTTTTATTACAAGAATATTCATGCTTTATGTTTGGTTTCACTAATAATAAACATACATTTGCATAAAGCATCAACATTCGTCCATGTTGATGTTGTTTAGAGTATTAAAAAAGTCAAAAGTATTAATTTAAGGTACATTTAGGACAGATACAAATGCACGATTATTCGCAATTCAATATATTAATTATTTGACAGCCCTAATTTATATACATACAGTGGTCCCGGAAAACATAGTTTAAAATGTTATTTCGAACTTTCCTGAACATTCGTTCCCGCTGCGGATTTTCGTCAATTTTAAGATAATCTGCAGCTTGCTGTTAGTAAGGTTCCAAACCGTGAATCATCAGGGGTTGACTGTAAATATAGTACCAGTCTGTGGATGTTTTTAATTTTGGTATTTTCAACATTGAACATCCATTCTGAAAACTTCCACATAAGAACATGAAATTATGAAGTGTTAAAGAAACCAGAATTTTTAATTTTACCAGTTTTATGTTGTCCAAAGTAGCTCCATTTCGCTTTGATGCAGCTCGGCAAACTCATAGCATTTTCTTATTAAATTCACTTGGTCATCAAGTAGAATGAGTTTCAGGTCACAGGTGTGTCAAGAGTTAATTTTTTGACATTTCTTGCCCTCATAATGAGCTTTAGACCAGTGGTCCCCAACCCCCGGTTGGATCAGTTGGTACCGGGCCACACAGAAAGAATACATAACTTACATTATATTTATGATCTGATTCTGAACAATGTTTTATTTTGGAAAATTCCCGGATTTTCTCCTCCACATCTGTCTATGACTCACTCCTGATGCAGGTCATGATGCCTCAGTCACATGACTTACCTCCATCCACTACCTTCTTAAAGGAGCTCCGGTCACATGACTTACCTCCATCCACTACCTTCTTAAAGGAGCTCCGGTCACATGACTTACCTCCATCCACTACCTTCTTAAAGGAGCTCCGGTCACATGACTTACCTCCATCCACTACCTTCTTAAAGGAGCTCGGTCACATGACTTACCTCCATCCACTACCTTCTTAAAGGAGCTCCGGTCACATGACTTACCTCCATCCACTACCTTCTTAAAGGAGCTCCGGTCACATGACTTACCTCCATCCACTACCTTCTTAAAGGAGCTCCGGTCACATGACTTACCTCCATCCACTACCTTCTTAAAGGAGCTCCGGTCACATGACTTACCTCCATCCACTACCTTCTTAAAGGAGCTCCGGCTGCTAACACATAATACATTACTGCTAAACTCAAAACCCCCAAGTGAAAAAAATGAACAAAAAAACAACACAAGCACTGAACAATGTACAAATACATAATACAACATCCACAACCTAATACACACAACACACTTATACACAATACAACATACACAACTCAGTACACACAAAACAAACAACACAGCAAAACATAAAACAGTATAGTAGGTGCTGTATTGGTCACCAGATTACCAGTAAAGAAATTCCCAGTACAGAGCAACAGAGGCCGATACAGCTTCCATTATTACAGCTTTCATTATTACCAGTAGAATTCCCATTATTACCATTTAAGTCAAGAAAGATTCAGGGTTTCTGCTGATGTTTTCAGTAGCATCGTGATTCTGATGAGGAACATTGTAAAGATGTGTGAAAATCTTAAAAGCTTCAGATTACAGAACTTTTGTGTAGTTCTTCTAAGACCACTCCAGACTCTTGCTGGGGCAGTTCTGAGGCAGTTCTGGGAAGTTCTGAGGAAGCTGTGATGCAGCTGTGAGGCAGAACAGCGTGTGCTTTTCCCGTCCCTGTGTGAAAAGTGGCAGCAGGTTGGCATGTAGGGGCATCAGCGCTGGGTTTGGGATGTTTCCCTACTGCTCTTTTGTGGACACAAACGCTGCCATTGAGGCTGAATAAGTGCGTCTTTGTGCTCATCTCCTGACCCACATCATGCTACAGGAGGAAATGGTGTTTCAGGCCAGGACACACACACACACACACAGAGCACACAACCCATTCATTTACTCCCATCTCTCAGACCTTTCTCACAGACTGTTTCTCAGGGAGGTAAGGTTTAGATCAGGCTGTGTTTCTCAGGAGGGTGGGGTTTAGAGCAAGCTGTTTCTCAGGGAGGCGGGGCTTAAATTAGGCTCTAGATAAGGATTGTTAAAATAAATGTTTAAAATTACCAGAATTTTATTGATGCCAACAAAAATATAGATCACTGAAACATTTACTCCTGAAGAAATAACTTACATCATACTTACATACTACATACTATACTGTCCACTTTATTAGGAGCACTTGCCCATTCATGCACTTTTCTAATGAACCAATCATGAAGCAGCAGCAGCCGCACAGGTATTACATCATGCAGATACATTTTCAGGACATTCAGGGTGATTCAGAATTGATCAGGTGTTGGTGACCGGACCAGCAGCTCTGGCAGAAATAAAGGTTGTGGTTTAAAATGCATAAAATACTTTCTGATTTTATGTGCTGTTATTGGAAAATAATCCTGTTTTTACTTCCCAGATCCATTTTATGCAGCATTATGGATAATAAATTCTAAATAATAATGAGTTTTAAACTGAAATTAAGACATTTAATAAATCTCTGGTGGAAATTTAGTGATCAAAATTCTGGAATAAATTTGATTAGATTTGTGAATGTGATAAAAAATAAACACAGGTAATATAGGGTTTTTAAATGTCTATAATTACAATACTGTAATAATAATAATAATAATAATAATAATATTAATAATAATAATAAATGTTTCACATTCATGACAATGGGTGTAGGTGATTGTGCCCTCTGATGGACACAAGCGGTATTGCAGGGTGCAGATGTTCGCATCGTTGAACTCTTTAAGACTCTCGGAGGTCTGTAGGAAGAGTAAAAGCGAACAGAGAGTGCAGTCTCACAGCTGGGGAACAGGCCTTCATTCAGAGAGGAGCACATTAACAGTAAACACTAAATGGCCAGGTAGGGCAGAGAGGGTATGGAGGGCAGAAAGAGCAGGGCACTTCACTAATGCAAATCAAGAATTAGTATCAGTATCAGATATTAGTATTGAGGTTCAGTTGGTACAAATCATTCTTTCTGATTTCTTTACTGATTTGTTCAAAGTGAAGTGAACAGTAATCATTGTTTATTTTTTTTTTATCAAATATATATTTTATTATATGATTATATTCGTGGATTTAAAATAATTATTTTCACTTTCAAACCAACACACAGTCCCGCTGTATAATCGAGAAAACTTCAGACTGAAGCTACACAAAAAATGCAGGAAATTTCCAGCTCTAATTCACTGAAAGCAGATCAATGAGCTGCCAATAAATATTGATTATATCACAGATACAAACACAGATCCAATGTATAAAGTTCTGACTGAATTTATTGATAATTCATTAACTTCAGCTCAGAATTCAACACAATCATTCCTCAGCACCTGATTGAGAAGTTGAGCCTACTGGGCCTGAACACCTTCCTCTGCAACTGGATTCTGGACTTCCTGGCTGGGAGACCTGAGTCAGTCCGGGTCGGGAACAGCATCTCCAACACCACTACACTGAGCACTGGGGCCCCTCAGGGCTGTGTGCTCAGTCCACTGCTGTTCACTCTGTTGACTGTGTAGCAATGCACAGCTCAAACCACATCGTCAAGTTTGCCTATGACACGACCGTGGTGGGTCTCATCAGCAAGAATGACGAGTCAGCTTACAGAGAGAAGGTGCACCATTTAACAGCCTGGTGTGGAGCCAACAGCCTGTGAACGTTGACAAAACCAAATAGATGGTTGTGGACCTGGTCAGGCTCTTTTTGGCCCTGCTGCACTGATGCAGCAGTGTCACCACACAGCCCCCTTCACACTCCTCTCACAAATTTAATAAAAGCTACGGCCCCAGTGTTTTACACAACACAAAAAATATTAAAAAAGCTAACGAATCGAATAAATTCGTTTCTGGGAGAGGATTTCTCTCCAGACCCCTGCATGTCACCCCTAGTTCGACCATTAGATGGCGCCAATGCTCCATTAATGATTGATCCGGCCTGATCGGCTTTTGGCAGTCCACCAGGCTGCATAGGGATGCTCAGGAGTCACATTACAGGCTGGCTGTCTGTTTCAGCCCCCGAATGGGTGATTCACACAATCATGAGGGGTTACAGATTTTAGTTTGCCAGGGCGCCCCCGCCCAAGTTATTTTGTCCCACATGGACGAGAGCTCCGCTCACATTCTGAGAGACAAAATCTCATCCATCCTCAAGAAGGGGCGGTTTGAGTTGTATCCCCACACGTAAGCAATAGGGGCTTTTACTCTCGTTATATCCTGGTCTTAAAAAAGGACGGTTCTCTCAGTCCTATTCTGGATCTCAAATGTTGAACAAACATTTGAGGAAATACAATTTCAGAATGCTATTACATGGCTCTCTTATACGTTTGATAAAGCAGAACAATTGGTTCTGCTTGATCGATCTGAGCGATGCTTTTTTCCATATAAGCATCTATCCTCCGCACATGAGATTCGTTCATTTCGCCTACCAAGGCGTGTGTTACGAATTCACGGTCCTTCCCTTTGGGCTTGCACTGATTCCGAGGACTTCCTGCCTGTGTGTGGAGGTGGGGCTTGCACCACTGAGAACAGTGGGTCTTAGGATCCTGACATACATAGACGATTGGCTGATTATAGCTGACTCAAGAGAGAAAGTGATTCGCCGCACATCACGGCGCTCGGTTTTAGAGTCAGTGAGCAAGAGCAATTTCACTCCCGTTTAGGATGTTATATTCTTGGGTTTGGAGGTTTTCTTGCTCAATGGAGATAAGGTTTTGCTTAGGCCTAACCCTAAGCGCCCTCTGCGACAAACTGAGGTGGAGCGACGCCCTCGGCGAAGGGCTGAGGCGGAACGACGCCCTCTGCGAAGGGCTGAGGCGGAGCGACGCCCTTGGCGAAGGGCTGAGGTGAAGCGACGCCCTCTGCAGGGCTCAGAGGCCGAGCGAAACCCTCTGCGGAGGTTTGGAGCAGACTTTGCGGTGCAACGGTGCCCTCAGCAGGACTAAGGAGCGCACTGATGCCTTGGGCAGGACTCTGGGGCGTGACGGCGCCCGCTATGGCTGTCTGAGGCATGATAGCACCCTGAGTGGATGTCCGAGGTCTGGAGTGCAACGTTGCCTTCAGAGGGGTCCTGGAGCGCGACGGTGCTTTCTGACAAATTTGGGACCGCGACATCGCTTTCACTTTCGATGCCGTTTTTTAAAGTGAATATAATCCATAGGATCGGAACAGCGAGCATGAACCAGCGGGAAATGCTGGCGGTATGGTATCCGGGAGATCAGTCAGGTGGAAACTGGAACTTATGAAGGGGAACTGGTAACGATTGACAGGTGCCGATGCTTAACACTGAGCACGGCAGAGAGAGGCAGCATGAGAACCTCTGAGGGGGGTGTGGCAGGTGAATCCCTGACAGTCACATACGCATTTATACAGAGTACAAGATGTAACGTAACAATGATTGTTACAACTGTCCAACATGTAAACATATAAATAGAAATAAAATAAATAAAAAAGAACCCTAACCATGGATAAACTATAAAAAGTATAGAAGTCCCTCTCATGCTTTCTTTCTTATATTGCATACCTCTAATCAAACATAGGACAGATATGGACCGAAATGAGAAATAAAGGAAAAACTAACAAACTCTGACGCCCTTCTTCTTTCTTGTATGACTGTATGCTGGTAATTTGTGTAAAACATATTGCGCTAAAGAAATATAATAGTATATAATATTATAATGTTCCTGCTTTAGAAAAGAAATCATTATTCACTTATATTATATTGAGTTAAAACATCGTAATGATTCTCACCAGTGTCTGCACACTTATTAGTCTGTTTAACTGTATATCTGTGCATTTGCAGATTATGAAGCACACACACACACACACACACACACACACACACACACACCTAGCATTCAGACAAGAAAGAAGACATTGAAATGAAAGGTAAAAATGTTGAGTATAAAAGCTTTTGGTGATCCCCTCAGAACACTTACTCAGGAGCTGAAGCCATCTCAGCAGGTAATAAACAACACATTCTATCTATCTATCTATCTATCTATCTATCTATCTATCTATCTATCTATCTATCTATCTATCTATCTATCTATCTATCTATCTATCGGCTTTGTTATATGATAGAGAGCTCCAACTTCGTGTTGTTTATATATGATTCAATATTTATGATAATTAACTACATATTAAAAAATTAAGTTATTCACACATGAGTCTCATTTGCCTTTATTTTCATTTTTAAGTTTCCAGGTGATTTATTTTGTGTTTTATTCACTGAAAATGCCAAAAGGTAAGCTACAATTCATATCGATATTGGTGTCAAAATTGGACCCACTAAAGTAGAACTAAAGGTTCTAGGTACAGGAGTGACACTGGGCAGCACAATGGGGGTGTCATTCTTTGGAAGTGAGCTTAAATGTAAACTTTTCTGAATGTAAACTGGATTTATTTCCTTTGTAAGCAGCTCTTGATCACATTTCTCTCCAAAAATACACTGATATACCAAATAAACTTCTATTTCTTTACAAGTTCTGTACTGTGGTCTATGAGAGCATTTCTGATTCTGATTTGTGATTATGAATTTAGTTTTAGTAAAACATTTTAACGTTTTTCTGTTATCAGTGACTTTTGTTCCACCAATAAGAAAAAAAAAGGAAAATAAAGTGAAAGTTTACGTTACACTCTAGATGATGTAGCTCCCCTTAAGACCAAAATGATCAGGGAGAAAAAATTAGCACAGTGGTATAATGATCATACGCGCACCTTAAAACAGACCACTCGAAAACTAGAGCGTAAATGGCGTCAAACAAAATTAACAGTATTTCAAATAGCATGGAAGGAGAGCCTCCTAAATTATAGAAAATCTCTTAGTGCTGCCAGATCAGCATATTTCTCCACCCTCATAGAAAATAACAAGCATAATCCTAGATTTTTATTCAGCACGGTAGCAAAATTAACAGGGAATAAAAGCACTGCGCTAACATGCACACCATCAATAGGTAGTAATGATTTCATGAACTTTTTTAATAATAAAATTGAAAACATCAGGCAAGAAATCCAGACGGTTAATATAAATCCAAATTATTTTACAAGTAACCCTGTAGACAGCAGTGTCATTATAGCAGACAATCAATTACAAAGCTTCACTACTATTCATGAGAGTGACTTAATTTCATTAATCTCCTCATCAAAATCATCAACCTGTATTCTCGATCCCTTGCCTACTAGTTTCTTTAAACAGATAGCTCCAGAGGTAATCAAACCTGTTTTAAAAATAATTAACTCTTCCATTAGCACTGGTTATGTACCGAAATCCTTCAAACTGGCAGTTATCCACCCCCTTATTAAGAAACCTGACCTTGACCCATGTCAGTTGTCCAACTACAGACCGATATCAAATCTCCCCTTTATATCCAAAATTTTAGAAAAGGTTGTAGCACAGCAGTTATGCTCACATCTGCTTATGAATAACATTTTGAAATGTATCAGTCAGGATTTCGGCCTCATCATAGCACAGAGACGGCGCTAGTTAAGGTGGTAAATGACCTGTTATTGGCCTCTGATCAGGGTTTTGTCTCCTTACTTGTTTTGCTCGACCTTAGTGCAGCTTTTGACACCATTGATCACACTATACTGCTTGCTAGACTTGAGAATGTTGTAGGAATAAAGGAACAGCTCTCTCTTGGCTCAGGTCTTATTTGACTGATCGCTATCAGTTTGTGGATGTAAATGGTGAGTTCTCCACGCTCTATGAGGTAAAGTTTGGTGTTCCTCAAGGATCTGTCTTAGGCCCACTGCTTTTCTCTTTATATATGCTGCCTCTTGGTGAAATTATTCATAAACATGGGATTCGCTTCCATTGCTATGCTGATGACACACAGCTGTATATTTCAGCAAAGCCAGATGAGAGATCAGCTTAACAATGTTGAGAAGTGTGTAAAGGACATTAGACAGTGGATGCTTAATAACTTTCTTCTGCTCAACTCAGATAAGACGGAAGTACTTTTACTAGGACCACATGCAGCTAGAAGTAAACTTTCCGATTACGTAGCATCTCTGGATGGTGTTTCTGTTTCAGCATGTACGGCTGTCAAAGACCTTGGTGTGATTATTGACCCGAGTCTTTCCTTTGAGTCTCACGTGAATAATATCACCAGAATCGCCTTCTTTCACCTTAGAAATATTGCTAAGATTAGAAATATGATGTCGTTACAGGATGCAGAAAAACTGGTTCATGCTTTTGTTACTTCTAGATTAGACTACTGTAACGCTTTACTGTCTGGGTGTGCGAGTAAGTGCATCAATAAGCTTCAGTTAGTCCAGAATGCAGCAGCAAGGGTCCTCACTAGATCTAGGAAATATGACCACATCACCCCTGTTTTAATCAGTCTACACTGGCTCCCAATCAAATCTCGCATTGACTATAAAATATTACTACTGACGATAAAGCACTCAATGGTCTCGCACCGCAGTATCTGAGTGAACTTCTGTACCAGTATGATCCTCCACGCCTACTTAGATCAAAAGGTGCTGGCTATCTGTTGGTTCCTCAAATAATGAAGACTACAGCAGGGGGCAGATCTTTCTCTTATAAAGCCCCACAGTTATGGAACAGCCTTCCAATCAGTGTTCGGGACTCAGACACAGTCTCAGTGTTCAAGTCGAGGTTGAAAACGTATTTATTTAGTCAAGCCTTTTATCAGTAGATTTCTCTTAGGTAAAGGCACAGATCTGGAGGGAACATGGATATAGAGTGTTTGGTGAACTGGTATATTTGTATGCTGTCGTCCCTCACATTCACACGCTCACTCAGGTTTGTTGACGGTGGTGTGGTGGGTCGTCTCTTATCCCAGAGATCCCTCATGTCTGTGTTACCTTCTGGTTCTCCCTTTTAGTTATGCTGCCATAGCGAGTCTTGCCGGAGTCCAAACTGCACAGTGACATTAACTTTCGTACACCAATAGTTACACTTAATAATCCATATCCTTCTCTTCCCGTCACCCTCTCTCTCTCTCTCTCTCTCTCTCTCTCTCTCTCTCTCTCTTCGGTCGAGTTAAACATGCTCCTGAGGCTCCAGTGACCAGTGTTCCTGCCCCTCTCCCTCCTTGGATCTTCACACTTCTGTGCAGCTCGGGACGGTCTCTTAATTCCGGAGTAGAACGGGTGCTTTGAGGACGGATTGGACTGTAGTTGGTGTCGGCGGTCTGCTGCACTGACTCGGGAGTGCAGTTTGCTTCTGATCGTCATCACTGTACCCCACAACATTGTATATCTGCTTCAAATGGACATTTGGTGCAACCCAGATGAGGATGGGTTCCCTCTTGAGTCTGGTTCCTCTCAAGGTTTCTTCCTTCATCTCGGGGAGTTTTTCCTTGCCACAGTTGCTCATCAGGGACAAACATACTTACAAAGAACATATTTATGTTTAATCACCACATTATCTGTGTAAAGCTGCTTTGAGACAATGTTCATTGTTAAAAGCGCTATACAAATAAAAATGAATTGAATTGAATTGAAAGTGAAGTTGTGTGTTTGAGTCGTAGACCAAAACAAAAGCACATGGAACAGCGTATGGGATCTCTGACATCCTGACAAACAAACAGATTATGGATCATGTTAGAAATAAAAGGAGAAATGACTGAAGGTGTTTTATTCCAGATCAAATACTAAACAAGTGAAACTCAGTACACACTTTTCAACCACCGAGCAACACTCACACAGATTCACCAACATCTGCAGGTGAGAACAAGTGACAATAAACTGCACAGAGAGAGAGAGAGAGAGAGAGAGAGAGAGATATGAGCTACACACTGTATATTATTAAAATAAATAGTTTAACATTGGTGTCTTCAACGTTTTTAGGGTCAAGGAGTTTTTATATTTCATATAATCATAAACACAACTTCACTTTATAAGTTTAAATATGAAACATCATTTCCAGTCTCTGTAAATCCACACGAAATGATCTCATACGGTCACTTTATACCACACCGCACCTCACACGGTCACTTTATACCACACCGCACCTCACGGTCACTTTATACCACACCGCACCTCACACGGTCACTTTATACCACCGCACCTCACGGTCACTTTATACCACACCGCACCTCACACGGTCACTTTATACCACACCGCACCTCACACGGTCACTTTATACCACACCGCACCTCACACAGTCACTTTATACCACACCGCACACGGTCACTTTATACCACACCGCACCACACTGCACACGGTCACTTTATACCCCACCGCACTCACACAGTCACTTTATACCACACCACACGGTCACTTTATACCCCACCGCACCGCACACAGTCACTTTATACCACACGCACGGTCACTTTATACCACACCGCACCGCACATGGTCACTTTATACCCCACCGCACCTCACGGTCATTTTATACCCCACCGCACGCACACGGTCACTTTATACCACACCGCACCTCACACGGTCACTTTATACCACACCGCACCTCACACAGTCACTTTATACCACACCGCACCTCACACAGTCACTTTATACCACACCGCACACGGTCACTTTATACCACACCGCACGGTCACTTTATACCCCACCGCACTCACACGGTCATTTTATACCCCACCGCACCGCACACAGTCACTTTATACCACACCGCACACGGTCACTTTATACCACACCGCACCACACTGCACACGGTCACTTTATACCCCACCGCACCGCACATGGTCACTTTATACCCCACCGCACCTCACACGGTCATTTTATACCCCACCGCACCGCACACGGTCACTTTATACCACACCGCACTCACACGGTCACTTTATACCACACGCACCTCACACAGTCACTTTATACCACACCGCACCTCACACAGTCACTTTATACCACACCGCACACGGTCACTTTATACCACACCGCACATGGTCACTTTATACCCCACCGCACCTCACACGGTCATTTTATACCCCACCGCACCGCACACAGTCACTTTATACCACACCGCACACGGTCACTTTATACCACACCGCACCACACTGCACACGGTCACTTTATACCCCACCGCACGCACACGGTCACTTTATACCCCACCGCACTCACACGGTCATTTTATACCCCACCGCACCGCACACGGTCACTTTATACCACACCGCACCGCACGCGGTCACTTTATACCACACCGCACCACACACGGTCACTTTAAGGACAATCACATCAACCACCTTATGTGATTACTGTTTACTGTACATAAGCATTCCTTGTACATATATTCTTTTTCCTCATATATATCTTTATATCTTTTATATTTTACTTAGTTTATACTCTTTATTTATCTGCCTTCTTTTTCTTTGGTTTATTTTTCTCCCCATCCTATTCCCTCATGCCGGACAGCCATATAAAGCATTTCACTGCATGTCGTACTCTGTATGTATGTGTATGTGACAAATAAAATTTGATTTGATTTGATTTGACTCTTTGCTCCTTTCCACCATCTATCTTTATTTGCCTTGTAATGTAAATCAATCTTTTAGCTTGTCCAATCAAAAAGTATAACAAACTAAATGTTTCTCCTTTGGAATGCTCTATAATATGGACCAAATATAAAGCTCTGAAGGGATCATTTCCCAAAGAAATTCAAAAAAGCTTGTTAAAGTGCTCCAAATAGCTCTTTAAATCTTGAACTCTAAAAAGCAGTAAAAAATCATTTCCTTTTATTGACAGGAAACACCACAAGCTGAACAGGAACCAAACACCTAAGAACACATTCAGCAATGATAGTGTCAGGAATCCGCCTGCCAAGCCCCCTTCGGCGGCTGTCATGCTGCCGCTATCTCTGCCGCTCCCGGCTTAATCACACACACCTGGGACTTATTAACCACTCATTCCCGGCAGCTACATAAACCCCCACACTCACTCTGGGTCCGTTATTATTTACCGTATGCTTTGTCTCCGGTTGGATTCTACCTGTTCTCCTCAGCTGCGTTTTTCAAACCACACCTCGGATTACCCTTCCACCCTTCACCTTCTTCCCTGGACTTTGTGGACCTCGCCCCTCCTGGGCGTACCACGGATATTACGATCTCTGACTCATGCGACTGTTGTGAGTGTTTATTGATCTGCCTCTCCTGTAATAAACCGATGCGAACTCTACCTCCGTTCATTCGCTGCATGACAGACATCTTTTTTCAAGATGAAGACTAATAGAAAAACAGGGAAGCCCACCGAAATAAATCGCACATTCTATTTTCATGATACAGTACAAAGTGTTTTAATATGTAATACAACAACAGTGTATCAGAACAATAACATAATAAATGCCTGATGTAAAACAGTTATTTCTTATATAATCAATTACATGATTTACTATATTGGGAGCACCATGTCTGCTTGAGGCGTTGTAGAATTTTCTTTGTTAGAATAAATTGCCCTTAAGTCTTGGAGGTTTTGAAGCCAGATTTAAGGCGTGTAATTCATCCCATATACATCCTGTAGTTGTGTCACACGTGGACCAAAAGTCGGTAACCAGACAATAAAAGCTTCTTGACTTAACACACTATAAAAGGAGAATCTCTGCTCCAGCCGTGCCTGTCAACCATAAAATACTTTTCCAGTGTATATTCATTTAACAGGAAATGCATTTGAACCGCTCATGAAAAAAAAAAAAAACAGCTGTAATTTCAGTCAATCATAAATGTATAAGAAAATGAAATTATTTAACTGTTTTACTAACGAATGCCACACGTGTAACGGCGGCCATTACCTGGAATCATACTGCGAATGAACATACTCTTTACAAAAGTCATCATTTGGATTACTAACATATAAATATAGAAAAATAAAAAAATCATGTTTCACACAGTAATTCCATTACCGATCCGTAATTAACAATATTTTAACAGCTTTTTTGAGGAGCTGAAAAAAAAACAAACCTCTTCACATTCGGCAAAAGAGAAAGGCGGCACCAGGAAATGACGTCAGCTCTACCTTCACGCTTACACGTGACATAGCTTGCATAGCTAGCAGTACTTCATTTTATGCTTTTAACCACATCACCTTGCTTCACTCTCTCCTAATACAAATTTCAAAATTTAAAAAAATTAAAACGATTAATTCCACTCGTTAATCGTAATTTCAATAATCTAGTGTGACACCATTACACTTGCCACATCAAGCACAAACTGCAGTCCTCACACAGTCAAATACATAAATGGTATAATATAATTTTCTCAACAAATTGTGTGTTTTTGGTGAAATTCTACAAGAAGGCATACACAAAAATCTAAATGGTAACAAGTACATTGTTTTGAACTGTTTTATTGAACCTTTCCTCACAGTGTCCAGCTTTATTCGAAAGGTCTATCTTAAAAATTTATTTGTAAGTGTATCTACGATCAAATCAGTTTATTCCACTCTGTCAGCCAGACAGAGTCCACAAACATATTTTTGTGACATCATAGGTAAGGTTATTGTACGCCTGCTAGATGGCCCCAGTGTAGTCAAAATCAAATTGGTTAAAGCAAAGACACCAGTTCAACAGCAAGAGGAATAAATGACAAAGAAATTTCTGACTTGAAGGTTTTGTGCTCATGATAATTGTAATAGAAATTAATCAGTGTTTGAGTCATTAATATCATTCTTTTAAAAGATCAGTGTGCTGAGAGTCACATTTGAGTCTTTTCCCATAAACTGAGTTGATTAAAAAAGTCTTGTGATAAAAATGATATTAAGAACATTACAGGTATAATAATTCAGTACTTTGGATACTTAAGTACATTTAAAGACAAAAACCTTTGTATTTTTACCCAAATGACCGTTAAAAGGGACACTTTTACAGGAGTCACATTTTACTGAGTGTGTCTATTTTCACCCACCTGATTCCCACCTGTGTCTTTGTACCACCAGTCTACATACATTATTTGTAACTCAAAATGCTTTCAGTATTTGCAATAACCAGAAACAGAAAGTGGCGTGGCAGAGCTGGAGACTAAGAAACACAGACACACACACAGTCTGGGAGCTACCAGCCACGCCTCCCTCTAAGGCTCAAACTCTCACTCAGCCTCTCAACTCGCTCTAATCACCTACACCTGTTCCCCATTTACCTTTCACCTTTATAAGGTCCCGATCCCCCCTCACTCACTGTCGGATCTACTCGGCGCTATCATAGATCACCACTCGTGGTCCCCGGTCTCCCATGCTCCTGATTACGCTTTGGATGAAGCGCTGTAGATAAGTTTGTATGTTTAGTTCCACTAAAGACATTGTAGTTTACTCGCGGTTTCTGACGCCTGGTCTATATCCGTGAAACACACACACACAAACAAAGGTGTAAACTTTTTCTGTTGTTTTTGTTGAGTATTGAAAGTGTGCTGAAAAGTGCAGACTGAATAAATGGAACCCAAATACAATTCCACGTCTCCAGAGTTTTCCTCCACACCCTTATAGAATTCTCCGTTCTACACATGATAGAGTGGTGACAAAAATACTTTTATATCCTTTTAATTAAATGCAATATAAATGCATTATAATATAAGTGCAATATGTTTTAGATAAATTAGCAGCATGCATTTAGTTGATGAAGAAAGAGAAAGAAAATGTTCAACCAAAGTTCATCATCAACAGTTCTGATTGAAATATCCTCCATATATAGACTTGTTTTTCACTTCATTTTATGAGACGCCTTTCACATTTAACTTCCTCTTTTATGGTGTAGCGGTCAGAGGTATTTCCCCTCAGCATACAATGCATTGTTGGTCGTGCATGTTTTTTTTCCTGATGGCTCCGGGCATTTATTTATCCTTCTATGGCATGATGTTGCCCTCAAGCAACAAATCACGTTTTTTGAAGACATAGTCTTTGAGTAGTAAAATGTATTTTCTATAAAATGTGACTCCAACAAACCTTATAACCTCAATGTTAAGGAACTGTGGAGCAAGTGGCAATGTGTTCCCCACCTGGCCTGGTTCCCAAACCAAGGGAACTATAAACTCTTCAACATTTGGGTCACAAGTGTCCCCCTTGTACTCGCATTGGTTCAGAAGGGGGATTCACTGCACTGGTACTGTTCATGGAAACTGACAGATGTCAACATGGAGTCTGATGGAGAATGGTGGGGACTAGTAAAACCTGCAGCAAAATGAGTGGAAGAGGCAAAACCGGTGCATAAAATAAGAACTTTTTTCTCCCATGCCTCCGCAAGCGCTCTCCCGCCTTCGGCGGGGAAGCACTGGGCTCGCTTAAAGTTCACTGGAGAAGGTGAAGCCCCCAACAGGACACAGGTGGGATTGCATCTTCTACAAACGGAGTGGATTCAAGTGGTGGATATTTATTCATTCATAAGCTTGCCCAATAAACGTGAACATGAACTTTGCTTCTGTCTGGGACAAACTCTGGAACGTTTAATTAATGTTTTCAACACAAGTTCTGTGAGTGGTTTCTGGAAAAACTGGGAACTGGTTACATCAGCTCCATATGATATTAAGCACTTGGTTGTGAAATTCTGGACAGCAAGAGTAGCAGATGAAGATGTGGAGGTTTACATCAGTCGATTCTGTGAAATAATCCAACCAGTGCAAAAACCAGTAGACCAATTTGGTATCTGGTATGGAGTGCGAAAGTACAAGGTGAAAGTCAAGAAACAACAAGGAGGAGAGCTGATGCGAATCCCCAAATCCATCTCCATGGGTCCATACAACGGCTCAATTAACTATCCTGGACAAATTCAAAGGTGCTTTATTTGCAATTCAACAGAGCACCAGGTCAAGGACTGTGACAAACAGAAATGCTGGAAATGTGGAAGCTTCGGACACAAAGGCAAAGAGTGTACAGATGACGGGAACTGTAACCTGTGCGGTGGAACTGGGCACTCATACTTCGGCTGCCCAAACTCGTACAAGAATCGAACAAAAGGACTGCTTAAGGAGGGACCACAACAAGATACAGCGGAACACGACACGGAACCACAGAAAAGCCACTCAAATAACGACAAGCAAGCGCAGTATGACATACAAGATGGACAGACACAAGGAACAGCAGAGGAATGGAGTAGAGAGGATAGTCAATCCAGTAACAGTAACACGGACAATACAAGCTCAGCAAGTAATACATCTTCCAGTAGTTATGAAGACGAATATATCCCGTTACCAGAACCTTCAGATCCTTCAAAATTGGACGGACAGAAAGATAAAGAAAAAGACAACATAGAGCCATGCACCAGGCCACGCAGGCGTCGCTCCATTTTGAGTTCGACCGAGAATCATCCTAAGTAAGTACATATTTTATATTTTCTTAAATTATATTTAGTTTGAATCATTATTGCATTGTATGACATATGCAAACAACTTTATCAATGACAATATTATTTGCTCAGCTGTAAATGGGGATACTGTAAATGTCTGAGATGCATTATGGTCTATGGCCCATCAACAAACATTTATCTGTCCTATTGCCTATGGGCTATACAATGCATGCTAACAAATATATATTGTTCAAGTTTATTCATCATCCTAAAATATATTGTTTGGTTATTTTTAGGAATGTGGCTGCATCACCCCTGCCTTCACTGGAAACTCACACCAGGCCACGCAGGCGTCGCTCCATTTTGAGTTCGACCGAGAATCATCCTGAGTAAGTAGATATTTTATATTTTCTTAAATTATATTTAGTTTGAATCATTATTGCATTGTATGACATATGCAAACAACTTTATCAATGACACAATTAGTGATGTGTGTGTGTATGTGTATGTGTGTGTTTCATAAACAGATGTGATCAAGCACCTGCTCTAAAAAGGGCAAAGGCAGCACACACAGTCCACCATGTCATGGAAGGATCAGACAGATAACGACACAGTTCCACAGACTCTGCGATTCCTGCCCACACATAAACCTGGACCTCAACTGAGGTCTTCTGACTCCCATTCTCCATGTAGTCTATTTAAAATGTTTTTCCCAGACAGTGTTGTGTCAACTCTGTGCCACAACACAAATGCTCAAGCTGTAGTGTATTGTTATTGTTTTTGTTGCACTCTATTTTTTATACATACTGTACTTTATTGTTTTATTGTTACACAATTCCCTTTTTAATGCTGTCCTTGCTAATGTGTATATTAACTAAACCACAAAGGAAACACATTCCTTGTTGTAGTACTGTACTTCTCACTGTGATCCTGGCTCAGTGATCCACAGCTCATTATGTAATCGACAGCTCATTATGCGACCCATTGTCTACGAAGCTGTCAGTCACAGCATGTCGACGCCTCTTCGCATATGGCCTTTCAAAGTAGAAAGTGTCTTTTAAATTTTAAATCAAAGTATTGTTTAATGTGAATGAGCAGGCAGGATGATTTTTACATGATTAAAAAAAAAACCTACATTAGAAGATCTGTTCTCAAAAAGTCTTGGGAAAACATGTTTACTATAGGTTTTGTGGCCTATAGAAAAGCAACTAAAAAGAACCGAATGTAAGAGCATGTCAAAATCTCTCAAGGGGCCAAAAACACCCTCAGACTCCAGAGGGTTAATAACATCATGCAGCTCTTCCTGTCCTGTACATGTAAAGCAGTGTAGTTGTGGAGTTTTAGGTGAGATTGGATCAGGAGATGCTGTCAGAGGTTGGACCGCCACAATTGTTTTTCTAACGCTATCAATTTATTCAGTGAAGAAATTCATAAAGTCCTCACTACTAAACTGTGATGGAACACAATTTTCAGATCCCTGATTTGTAGTTAATTTAGCTACTGTACTGAAAAGGAACCTGGGATTGTTTTTGTTGTTTTCTATGAGTTTGCTCAGGTGTTCAGCTCTAGCAGCTTTTAGCGCCTGTCTGTAGCTGAGCATACTGTCTTTATACGCAATTCTAAATACCTCCAATTTAGTTTTCCTCCATTTTCTCTCCAGATTACGGGCTGTTCTCTTGAGGGCATGCGTATGACTATTATACCAAGGTGCAGGTGTTTTTTCTCTAACCTTTTTTAAAAGGATGGGGGAAACGGTGTCTAATGTGCTAGTGAGGATAAGGTCTATGTTGTTAGCCGACAGATATTTTTTACTCTAGTCTCATTCTGCATTTATTTCTATTTTTATGTTTTCCAGGTTAATTTTTGTGTGTTTCATTCCCTGAAAATAGCAAAAGGTGAACTGGAACTGGAACCTGGTCTGGCATACTGTCATGTCTACAGAGGAGGAGACAGAGGAGGATCTTCCACCTTCTCAATCCAAGTCTATTTCATCTCAAGTCAGACCTGTCTCTTCTGCTGAAACTGTGCAGCCAGCTGACGCTTTGACTGACGTTGAGAGTCCACAAATTCAACACCAGCTCTGCTTTAAAGGGGTGGTTTACCTGCGGGTCTAAGGAAGCCAACCACCATGAAGTCCAATAGCCAGTCGATGGCACAAATTCAAGCTGAAGTTACCAATTTTCCAGCAGGGGAAAGACTTCCTGCATCAGTTTGAGTATTTTGCCAGAACATGTGGGTGATCAGAATGAGTGAAGCTATAGGCTTGTTCTGCTGTTAACAGGGAAAGCACTGAATGTCTACTTGGCCATGACCACATGCTGCTGGAAATGTTCTTCAGCTGTAGAGTCCCTAAAAAAAACATATTATTGGCTGAGAAATGTATTCCAGTGTTGGGTTAGAACAAAGTTGCAAACCAAACAGGAGAACAATGAGACTCTCTTCCTTGAGCAGTTAGTGTGTACTTCCCCACAAGATCTGGTTATGAGTGGAAGAAAGGGAAAGCGAGACTGGACTAGCATGCTGCCAAACTTGTCCAGCAGTTCATAAATGTTCATCATGGAACTCAGCACCTATAATTGACACAAGGTAACTTAACTGTAGGGTTCTTCCATTGACTATGGCTCTGAGAGATTTAATGTTGACAACAGAAAGCCTGTGTTATCTGCTTGGCTTGTTTACAGGCTTGTCAACATGGACAGCGTGTTAGACGTGCCAAGCTGATTGTGACATACAATTGGTGGTGAAATCGCAAGGTGGTGGGACATGCTTCTACATTAATAAAAGGAGGTGTACAGATGTAACAGCTATGAAGAAGTTGTACTGTCCTGATCTAGAGGCGCTCTTCATCAACTGTAAGCGTTTCTACTTGCAATGGGAGTTTTTTCTGAATGCAACACTGCAACAGCTGGCTGATCGGATCACAGACACTGAGCACCAACACCTGGACTCTGCTATAATAATTCTCAGGGACTTCAATAAAGCAAACCTCACACTGGAACTTAAAAAATTCCAACAGCACACAAATATTCATTCTACCAGAGATTAAAACATTCTGGACCACTGCTACACCACAATGAAAGATTTAAATCAATCCATCTGCAGAGCTGCTTTAGGATTTAGACCACTGCCTGGTTCATCTTCTACATACAGTACAGGCAACAATTTCCATCCACTAAGACTGTAGTAAAGACTGTAAAAAGATGGACTAATTAAACAGAGCAGACACCACAAGCCTGTTTTGACTGCATTGATTAGAGTATTTTTTAAGCTGCTGCTTCTGATCTGGATGAAACTCACAGACTATGTAGGCTCTAATATAACTTTCTGTGAGGATTTATGCATTTCTACCAGGACATTTAACATACAATAATGAGAAGCCGTGATTCCCAGCAAGACTCAGACAACTTCATGAGGCCAAAAATAGAGGCCTACAGGAATGGGGACAGGATCTTGTACAATCAGGTGAAGAACACACACACACACACACACACACACACACACACACACACACACACACACACTCTGACAAAGGACATTAGAGTGGCAAAGAGGAGCTTCTATAATAAGGCGAATAAGATAAGCTGTTGTAATAATAATTCTAATAAAAGGAACTGCTGAGAAGCTGCTCTAATAACGCTAAGAAGAAGAGCTACTCTAAAAAGCTGAAAAATCAGTATTCTTTGTAGGGAATCAACAACTGGTTGATGATCTGAATGAGTTTTACTGTAGATACAAAACTCCTGGTATTACACTTCACACCCGCTATGACCATCTCACCACTCAACCATCAACACCTCCAGCAGCCTCCATCCCCCCTCCTGTACTTCAGATCAGTGAAGATGATGTGCATCAGGTCTTCAGAAAATCAAAAAGTAGGAAAGAACCAGGAACAGACGGAGATTTACCAGCCTGTCCAAGAACCTGTGCAGATTAGCTGGTGTCCATCATTTCATAGATCTTTAACAGATCACTGGAACTGTGTGAAGTGCCTGCTTGCTTTAAACGTTCCACCATCATACCCAACGGGGAAAAAAAACACAAATCACTGAACTTAATGACTCCAGGCTGATTGCTCCAATGTCTGTGCTCATGAAGTCATTTGAGAGACTGGTGGCTTATCTGAAGGACATTTCTGGACCCTTGCTGGACCTCCTGCAGTTTGTTTACCGAGCAAACAGGTTTGTAGACGAGGCGGTAAACATGGGACTGCATTTCATCCTGCAACATCTGGACAAACCGGGGACTTATGTGAGGATCCTGTTCATGGACTTCAGTGCCAGTGCCATCTGTCAGTGGATCAGCAGCTTTCTGATAGATAGGGAACAGTTAGTGAGACTGGAAAAATGTATGTCAAACAGCCGCACTATGAGCACTGGTGGCCCCCAGGGATGTGTTCTCTCCCCACTGTTTGTTTTATGCACAGTTCACTCTGTTGATCAACTCTCCCTTTGCTCTGTTTTTATAACACCTGGCTTCAGGAAACTGTTTTGTGTCTGCAATAATGTTTAAGTACTTCTGCTTATGAGTCTTTGGGTAGGACTGGCACTGAATCCATGAGAGTGAGTGTTCCTGAGATCTAGAAAAGGCAGGTATGCATCAGTCTTTGCTCTCTTTGCCTTTCCCTCTCTGTATGCTGACATATCGTTCTTGCTGATGAGACCCACCATGGTCGTGTCATCGGCGAACTTGATGATGTGATTTGAGCTGTGCATTGCTACACACTCGTAAGTCGGCAGAGTGAACAGCAGTGGACTGAGCACACAGCCCTGAGGTGCCCCAGTGCTCAGTGTGGTGGTGCTGTAGATGCTGTTTCTGATCCGGACTGACTGAGGTCTCCCAGTCAGGAAGTCCAGGATCCAGTTACAGAGGGAGGTGTTTAGGCCCAGTAGGCTCAGCTTCTCAATCAGGTGCCGAGGGATGATCATGTTGAATGCTGAGCTGAAATCTATGAACAGCATTTGAACATAAGAGTCCTTGTTGTCTAGGTGGGTAAGGGCCAGATGTAGGGTCATGGAGATGGAGCGGTTTGGACAATTCGCGAACTGCATGGGTTCCAGTGAGGGTGGAAGCTGAGTCTTGACGTGCCTAATGAGGAGCCTCTCGAAACACTTCATCACGGTGGGTGTGAGGGTGACTGGACAATAGTCATAGAGGCAGGAGGCAGTAGACTTCTTCAGAACGGAAACAATGGTCTTTGTCTTGAGGCAAGTAGGAACAATGGCGCTGCTCAGGGAGATGTTGAAGATGTCGGTGAAGACATCCGCTAGCTGTTATGCACATTCCCTGAGCACTCTGCCAGTAATGTTGTCTGGTCCAGCAGACTTTTGTGGGTTAACTCTGCATAGAGTTTTCCTCACTTCAGCTGTGGTTAGACAGAGCACCTGGTCACTGGGAGGAGGGGTGGTCTTCCTCACCGCCATGTTGTACTGCACCTCGAACCGGGCGTAGAAGTCGTTCAGCGCATCTGGGAGGGAGGCGTCACTGTCACAAGCAGGTGATCGTAATCGCATGCGCAGGTTGTCCCCGCTGTCCAGGAAGTGCCCATGAATTCTTTTGCTGTGTGCGAGCTTCACCTCTCTGATGGCACAGTCTCTTGCTCTGCATAAGCAGCTTTCAATGCCTAGGTGTGACGCACAAATTCTCTCCACAATCTATGTCCTCAGCTTTTCTAGTATTAGAGCTCCCTTTTCTCTAAAAATCACTCAATCTTGTGCATTGAGCTCTTCTCTTACAGAAAAGAATTGTCTTGCCTCTTCTTTCAGCTGAGTTTTTTCCTCTGGCCATTCCTGGACTATCACTTTCTGCAACATTTTAAATGTCTCATCCTTAGCAGTTTCCCCTCTGTATCTTTTGTAAAATCCCCTCCTTCAGAGTGTCCTCTAGATGCATTAGTCGACCTGGCACATAAACAACATTAATGTCTATTAAATGTCTATCTGTAGTCTCAAAAGAATTCTCTGCAATCTTTTAGATGTATTGAGCAATGGCTTTCTTACAATTGTTTCTAGGGGTTTGTGGCCTAATGCACTTCTACTTTCCTGCTATAGGTATTCTGGTGGAATTTCTTCATTCCCAAGGATTGCCAAAGCATTTTTTTTTATTTCAGCATATTTATTTTCTGTGGGTGTAAGGGCTCTGCTGCTATAAGCAACTGGTTGTCCTGCCTGTTAAAAGTGCTGCACCCACTCCTGTCTCCTTCCAGTCACACTAAAGTACCAGATTGTCATCTGGATTGTAGTACTTCAAAACAGGTGCTGCATCAATCATTTGTTTCAAGTTGTTGAATTTTACTTCCTGTAATCAGTCCACTCAAACAGTGTCCTTATTTATTATTTTTTATTCTGCATTTTCCTACAGGTTTGAAGGGAGACATGCAGGTAGTTAGTTTAAAAGAGGCAGATGTAGAGGTCAGAGTAGTATGGAAACGGATGATCCTCTGTAGCAACCTCTAATGGGAGCAGCCGAAAGAAGATGATGTTCATACTGGTTTCAGGGTGCTATTAATATACATGACCAGGATCTGTTCTTTTCCATTACTTTATTCAGGTGTACCAGCCAAATAAGAATTTTTATACAACTGGCTCTGCATTCAAGTTAAAGTATTACTGGTCTTTCTTCTAATAGCATGGTTGCAAACAGTTCAAATTGATTTAATGAATTTTTATTTGTATTGCGCTTTTAACAATGAACATTGTCTCAAAGCAGCTTTACACAGATAATGTGGTAATAAAAAATTTGTTATTTATAAGTGTACGTTTGTCCTTAATGAGCAAGCCAGTGGCAACTGTGGTGAAGGAAAAACTCCCCGAAATGGCATAAGGAAGACATCTTGAGAGGAAACAGAATCAAGAGGGAACCCATCCTCATCTGGGCTGCACCGAATGTCCATTTATTACAGATGTACGATGTTGCGGGGTACAGTGATGGTGATTAAAAGCAAACTGTAGTCCTGAGTCAATGTAGCAGACTGTTGACATTAACTACAGTCCAGATCCATCCTCAAAGCTCCTGTTTTTACTCCGGAATATCTGGGGGCAATACACACAGCCTGTGTGTGGCTTGCTTGGGATCGAAGCACGTTAGGTCGGTTCCTGAGGGGCACATTCTGTGCACATTCTCCACACATTGTGCTTGCATGTATATGCGAACACCCAGCTCCCAGTGGGCATGCTCAGAGGCATGCTAGTTCCTGGGGCTCATAAATGGACCTTGCAGAGGGTTTCGAGATGGGCTTGTCCCTTTCATCTGCCTCACCTGCCATGTCCAGCTCCCGTTCACATGCTGGGAAGCACCTCTGTCGGCGGTTTCTTCTCCATGCTCAATTTGGTTTGCGAGTCAGCTTGTGGAGCTTATGGAGGTTGTGCCTCGAGCCATAACCAAGCTAGACCTGTCTTGCCAATGAGCAAAGAGCGCTTTCGTCCAGCAAGCTCAACAAACACTTTCTGTAGCCTGCTTCACTGTGGTGTCCAGGTCCTGGGCTAAGCCGTATTCTGCCCTCCTCTTAGCCCCAAGGCGGTGTTGTACTCTAAAGTCACAGGGCTGGAAGAAGGCGCCAATGGGCCAATGGCCCGGGGTGGAGCAGATGCTGCTAGCTATCTGTCTCCTGGCATGGCATCGTCCCTTAAGACCCTGACATTGCCACCCAGGCCCTGCGTAGCACATCGTCGCTGGTGGGTAAGGCTACGCTCCTGGCCAGCTCCAGCGAGCACAATCCTCATTTCTGTCCGGAATTGTAGCACACTTGGAGAACTTACAGGCTCCTAGAGCCCCAGCTCTAGGCATACCAGAGGTCAGTTTTGATAGACTGATACCCTTAAGAGACTATCTAGCAGCCTGGTAAGTTTTGCTAGACGTGTCTCAATGGGTACTGCACACTGTAGACAGAGGCCATACAATTCAGGTCATTTACCAAGGATCCAAGACACACTACACACACTCTCCACAGCAAAGTGGTTTAGCATATTATACCTTGTACTGGCAAGTGGAGTTAACCCCAAAGGCAAGACAGGCAGCTGCGTTCTGCAGCAGGAAGGGGCTGTTTGAGTGGAATGTCATGTCTTTTGGACTTTGCAATGCCCCAGCGACATTCCAGTGCTTAAGGGATCATGTTTTGAAATGCTCCAGGGCCTGGCGCAGGTGTTTGAAAGGCTGCGCCAGGCCAACCTGAAACTGCCAGGTGGTCTACCTGGGCCACATCATCTCAGAGCAGCGTATAGCCACCGACCACAAGAAAATATGGAAAATTTAAGAATGGCCACAGCCCACAAGTGTTCAAGAAGTCCATCAGTTTGTGGGGCTTGCATCCTACTACAGACGGTTTGTCAAAGTCAAGTCAAGTCAAGTCAAGTTTATTCTCCAAGATGGTGAGAAATAAGATTCTCTGGTCTGATGAGACCAAGATAGAACTTTTTGGCCTTAATTCTAAGCGGTTTGTGTGGAGAAAACCAGGCACTGCTCATCACCTGTCCAATACAGTCCCAACAATGAAGCATGTTGGTAGCAGGAACAGGACGACTGGTTGCAATCGAGGAAAAGATGAATGCGGCTAAGCACAGGGATAACCTGGACGAAAACCTTCTCCAGAGTGCTTTGGACCTCAGACTGAGCCGACGGTTTACCTTCCAACAAGACAATGACCCTCAGCACACAGCTAAAAAAACAAAGGAGTGGCTTCACAACAACTCTGTGACTGTTCTTGAATGGCCCAGCCAGAGCCCTGACTTAAACCCAATTGAGCATCTCTGGAGAGACCTAACAATGTCTGTCCACCAACGTTTATCATCCAACCTGACAGAACTGGAGAGGATCTGCAAGGAGGAATGGCAGAGGATCCCCAAATCCAGGTGTGAAAACTTGTTGCATCTTTCCCAAAAAGACTCATGGCTGTATTAGATCAAAAGGGTGCTTCTACTAAATACTGAGCAAAGGGTCTGAATACTTAGGACCATGTGATATTTCAGTCTTTCTTTTTTAATAAATCTGCAACAACTTCAGCAATTCTGTGTTTTTCTGTCAATATGGGGTGCTATGTGTACATTAATGAGGAAGAACAATGAACTTAAATGATTTTAGCAAATGGCTGCAATATATAACAAAGAATGAAAAATTGAAGGGGTCTGAATACTTTCCGTACTCCACTGTGTGTGTGTGTATATATATATATATAGAACAGGACAGGGCAAACTCAATCAGGATGGGTCCAACCCGATTTTATAGGTGGCCTCCTGGTAACACCAGTAACCACTCGACATTGGACTCAACATTCAGACTCTGGTCACTCTCAGGTGGCACAGTATGAACAGGACGAGGGACTTTATCCACACTGGTTTCTTCTGACACATACGATTTCCAGACAAATCTATAATGCCACCCAACTTCTTTTGCTGGGAAGGTGTTAATACACAGCCAGAAAGTTGAGAGGGATACTGAACAGCTGAATCAAGAGTGTTTTCCAGAGGATCAGCCACCACTTCGTGTAAGGAAAATACTTTAATGCTTGCTATTTCATTCCCTAAAATAAAAAATTTTACTTCATTCAGCGGAAGCGCTGAACAAACTGCCACTTTTACACGACTTGAATAGTTGTCAGTCTCCAGGAATACATGATGCAGGGGTACATGAATTACACACAGATATTTAGGGTATATATATTTTTTCACTCCACCTTTTGAGCACTGCAAATAAACATGACATTATTCAGCAAGTAATGCCATCTTTGGTCTTGTGTGCGATCTGATAGTGGGCCAGTGAGAGCCACTACATCACCCTGAACATAGACAAGACATTTCCTTCTGATTTGAGATATATTTAAATATAGGCAAAATAAGGACATGTGACCTGCATAAGCTATCTGTTAAAGGATGTGGAGTCAAATCAATTTAAATAAGCTCTTCGGAAGAAACTAGGATTAAGCATATGGTTTGCTTTGTCTAAACTTCATGTACAGTTTAATATTTTAGTTCATTGCATTAGTTAATAATAATTTAATAATTAACATTCAAATGTTTTGCAACTGGGGTTCAAACCGGGATCATCTGTGTGGGAAACTCAATTCTAAATGTGTACCACAGGAGCATGTCTGGGCCCAAATTCAGGGACATACCCTAGCTGCAGTAGAGTTTGTCTTTGTAAGAGATTGTTATTTGCAAAAGGTCCAAGAAGGAGCAAAAAATAAAAAGGGTAGAAATACATTACAATGTTTATTCACATTTGTTAACAAAAGTACATAGAAACTATATCAATCCCAACTGAAGAAATTTACCATTTTAAGGAAAAAAATAATGCAATATTTTATTTGATGGCTGCAACATGTCTGTATTATTAAACCAGTGGAAAAACATTTAGCAACTAATGAGGTTATTTATAGCAGGTCAGTAATATGATTGGGCATAGAGAGTGTATCTTGGAGAGGCAGAGTGTCTCAAACGTAAAGATGTGAGAATCTGTGAAAAAAAGTTTGCATACAAACTGTGGAAGGATAATGATTCTGAATAATGTTCCTTAACATCAAATAGAAAACCAGTTAAATATCTTATCAGTTAGAGAACATAATATCATCCAGAGAAATCTCAGTGCACAAGGGACAAAGGTGAAAATTAATATTGGATGTTTGCGATCTGTGATTGATTGTGAGCCGTTCAGCCCGCTCTGCATTTAAAACAGTCATGATTCTGTAATGAAGAATCCTTGCATGGGCTCATCATCACTTCAGGAATTGTCTGAGAACACAGTTTAAGATGTGCTCAACAGTTGTAGGTTAAATCTCTATCATGCAAACAAGAAGTCATGCGTGAACATGATCCAGAAACACCACCTCTGAGGGTCAAAGCTCATTTAATATACTGATTCAAATATACTAAAGCAAATTAGAAAACTGTTCTGTGGTCAGACTAATTGAAATGTTAATTTCTTTTTGGAAAACATGGACACCACGTCCTCCGGACTAAAAAGGAGAGGGACCACCTGGCTTTTTTTTACCGCTCAGTTTAAAAAGCCGCTTCTCTGATGGTATGGTGGTGCCTTAGTGCCTGTGTAATGTGCAGCTTGTACATTTGAAAAAGCTCCAGAAAATGCTGAACACTATATACAGGTTTTAGAGAAACATCCAGAAAATGTATTTTTCAGGGAAGGCCATGCATATTTGGATAACACATGCTAACAGCATCTTTTACAATTCGATGACTTCATAGTAGAAGAGTTTGGGTGCTGAACTGACCTGTCTGCAGTCTAGACCTTTTACCATTTATAAACATTTGGTGCATCATGAAATGAAAAACACTACAAAGGAAGCTTCAGCAAATGCTCTCCTCAGCTCCCAGATGTATACAGAGAGAACATGGAGTGTTTTATTAGAGAATTAAATATTTCCCCTTCCACCAGAAAAGTACTTGTGTTGGGTTTTATTTTAAGCAGTTGTTGCTCTGTGCTCATGCCTAAAGCCTTTCTACTGTCTGACAGGTGATATATACCTAATTTTATTAACATAAAATTTCTTTTTTTGAATGTAAAATTAAGTGGGTGTGTGTGTGTGGACAAAAAACTAATTCACACAAGCGTTAAGGTTAACGTGAATATCATTGCAGTGAAGGACAAGGTGTGTCTCATCCTCCCTTATTCTAATACAGTAATACAGTACAAAAATTCGTTCTTTAAAATTGCTCGTAGGTCCATTTGCTTGTACGTTCGAACTAATTTTCCCCATAAGAATGAATGTAAAAGTGATTTAATTTGTTCTGAGACCTCATTCGATCGCTTATTTCTGCACTTAAAAAGTATTTGTAGCCTATTTTAAAAAACCAAATACACCGCAAATTACCGTAATGTAAACATAATTTAACCCTTACCCATGTGGTAGTGGTTGATTGCGAGTGTAAGAAGCGCACCACGCTCATAACCTTCTTGTTTTCCATGGTAATTCTACTTACTTTTGTTTTCACAGCACCATCACTGATTTTCTTGGGAGACATTTTTCAAGATTTCTAGTGAAATAAAAATATAATGCTAAAAACAGTTAGGTTTTTGCTGCACTGTAAAACGAAAGCAACCGAGTGATACGTCATCAACTAAGCGACTGATGCTTCCCTCGGCCGAAAGCGGGGAACCGGCAATATTTGCTTGTGAAATAGGGTAAAATTTTGCGAGCGAGGTCGCTCGTATCTCCGTTTGCTTGTACTATTAGTTGCTCGTACAATAGGGTTTTATCAAATCAAATCAAATTTTATTTGTCACATACACATACATACAGGGTACGACATGCAGTGAAATGCTTATTACGATGGTCCGGCATGAGGGAATAGGATGGGGAGAAAAATAATACAAAGAAAAAGAAGACTGTTAAATAAAGTATAAAAACTATATAAAATAAAATATAAGAATATATAAAGATATAAGGATGTGTGCGGTATGGTGTGGTGTAAAATGTCCATAAGTGTCCGTGTGCGGAATAGTGTGGAGTAAAGTGTCCGTGTGCGGTATGGTGTGGTATAAAAAATAAAGTGCACTGTGCTGTGGGAGTCCAGAGTTCAGCGTTTAAAATGTCGTGGTGCGAAAGGTGGGATATGTTTTTTTTTTTTTTTTTACATATAATACATTTTTTCTCATTACTACTTCACTGACATGTACCTCGCAGTCTTCATTCTGCACTTTCACACCTATTACTAGACACCTCAACAACTAATCTGTAATAAATGGACATTCAGTGCCCCACAGATGAGAATGAGGTTCCCTTTTGTGTCTGGTTGCTCTCAAGGTTTTTTCCTCATACCATCTCAGGAGGTTTTTCGCTCACCCCAGTGTACACTGACTCTCTCATAAGGGATAAATAATTATACAGAACAAACTAACAGACAATAAATAAATACACATGTGCATTGTAAAATAGCACTATATAAAAAAAGAATTAAATATGAAACATTAGCTATGTGTTTTATCGTAATAATAATTTTGTCTTCATCATAAATAATGAATAAACCTCACATTGTGTTCTGTACATTAACAAAACAATCAGGGATCATCATAGTGAAATGAAGATTAGGAGGAGGAGCATTGACATGCTGGAACAGGTTTGGGTCTACTAGTTAAAGTGTAGCCAAAATGTTATGTAGCATCCAAAGACCTCTGATACAATTGTGTGCCTCCATCCAACAGTTTGGGAAAGAACCACACATGGGTCAGGTGTCCCAACACATTTGGCCTTATAGAGTATTTGACAACTCAAGATTGAGAGTTTGTCGTTTTACCATGGACTGAATGTTTCATCACACTATAATTTACCTTTAAGAAAAATTTACCTCAGATTGTAATTTATATTACCCAGAATGAAATGTCACAGACTGCCTTGAATGTGAATCGTAATAATTTCCTTCAGCTTTGAATAGGGAAAATAGTTTTCTGAGAAATCAAAGTAGAAAAGGCCAAAGACAACATTAGCCATCTGATAAAAGAAGAAATCGCCAACACACAGAAGACACTAAAACACCAAGACAACAAGCAAATGATCGCTCCCTCGCTCTCAGTTTAAGGTATCTCCTAATTTTCTATTTCACTATTTTATAGTGGTAGTTTATTATTAACACTATAAATCTGTTTAATAACTCCTATGTAACTCTGCAAATACAAGTCCATTAATATCTTATAGAGATGTTTACATTGGAGACACTGCTGTATTTAAATATACAGTATATTAGATCATAGTATATTATATAATAGTTCTCCATGAAGACAGTAAAGCTTAGCTCCTGGAAATAAATGTTGCTGTAATCAGAAATAACTCTGTAGTTATAAAATAGATAGATAGATAGATAGATAGATAGATAGATAGATAGATAGATAGATAGATAGATAGATAGATAGATAGATAGATAGATAGATAGATAGATGGATAATACAAATAAAATAGTGCAGATGTTTGTAATATGTGTAAAGAATGAGGAGTATAAAAAATACAATATGTAGTATGTACATTGTATGTCGAATTGTACAGAAGTTCTATACAGCGTTTATACAGTGATGGAGTGTAGAGTTCAGTAGGGTGATAGTGAAGGTGAAGGTGATGGTGATGGTGATGGTGAAGGTGAAGGTAATGGTGATGGTGATGGGGAAGGTGAAGGTGATGGTGATGGTGGATGGAAAAAAGCCGGTCCTGAACTTGCTGTTTCTGTTGCGTATGTTCCTGTATCTCCTTCTTGATGGAAGGAGGTTAAACAGTTTGTGACTGGGATGTGAGGTGTCCTTGATAATGTTGTGAGCTCTACACAGACATCTGCTGTGGTGAAGGTGCTCAATGGCGAGTAGTTCTGTACCAATGATGCGATAGGTGATTTTTTTGAGCCTTTGCTTTACGTTCACACACAGTGGAACATCCATACCAATCAGTGATGGAGTTGGTCAGGATGCTCTCGATGATGCAGTGGTAAAAATTTGTTAGAATCCCTGGTGACCAGAGGTGGCAAAAATACACACATCCTTTACTTAAGTAGAAGTACAGATACTTATGTTTTAAAATACTCGGGTAAAAGTTGAAGTACTGTTTATACTTTTTTACTCAAGTGAAAGTAAAGAAGTTTTGGCTCTGACATGTACTTCAGTAAATAGTAGTTATTACTTCTACCTGTTTTAGTGTCACGCTGGTAACTGAACCCCACATCATATTAATATTAGGGCTTTCAATCAAATTAAATATTAAATCGCAACTTAATCGCAAATTTCTATCTGTTCTAAATGTACCATATATTAATACTTTCTGTTATTAATACTTTAAGCAACATGGACATTGAGAAATATGGATGTAACATAGAGCATTAGGACTAAATATTCTTGTAAATGTTTTAAAGTAATAATGATTTTTTAAATGACATAAATCGGGACACCAAACAGAACCTTTGCTTTGTTTCCACACGGACAGTTAATAAAGTGATACTGGAGAAACTGCACCTCTTCAAGTCAAGTCAAAAATCTTTTACAGATTTATGGTTATGGTATGGTTTTAAGGGATTTATGGTATAAATCATACTGATTACATAATCAGAGAATATTTTTATTCAATGTGAATGTGGTTTATCTAAAAGACATTTCGAGTTTTCTACACATATATTTATTCTGTCTGTGAGGCAAATATTCACTGATATTCAGGTTGTTTTATTTTTTTGCTTGTGAAGAGAGATGACATGGCAGAGAGCGCCCCCTGTCTGTTTACTTTATTTTACAGAAGCACAGCGTTTTATTATAAGTGTATACAAATAAAATTAGACATTTTACAAATGATGTATTGTTTTTATCTGTACAATCAAAAAAGGTTATGCCGTATTTGCCATTTGATTTGAGACTTGGCGCGGAAATAAAACAAATGTTTACTGATTAAAAATATTTTGCGTTTAAGTTTATTTATTTATTTTATATCTAGGTAAAGAAAGGACGTTGTGAATAAATTTATGTTTTGCTGAATGTTTTAATTTTGCCTCTTTTATTTTTAGTTTTTTATTTATGTATTTATTTATTTTTTATAAAAATGGTAAAACAGAAATGCGCACTGAATTGATATCGCTTTAATAAAATTTAGTTCAGTTTAAAAGAATTTGCGTTTGAATTTTGACAGCCTAATTTTATATATATATATATATATATATATATATATATATATATATATATATATATATATATATATATATATAAATACAAATGAATTAAAAATGTTGTTACCTAATGAATGTGTCCATGCTGAAGATCCACATTTAGAACACAAGCAGAGAAAAGATGATGATGATGATGATGATGATGATCAGGTGATCAGGAATGTCTCTGTTCTCAGTCATGTTTACATCACTGACTCCCTCTGTCTCATCCATGTTAGCTTTACTTCTTGTTGTTTTCCGTCTGCTGATTCTCAGCTTCGTGAACTAGTCTACATCTGTGGTGAGTGAGAGTCAGGACATTATACACCAGTGGATTAAAAAAGACGCGCAATGACAGGAAATCGGTTGGTGGGCTGAAATCGGTGCACAGTAAAACAAAATACATTTTTACATTTCACCAAATCAATGGATTCAAACTAAAGTAACGAGCCGGTTTTGAAAATGTAAGAAGTAGAAAGTACAGATATTTGTGTAAGAATTTTATGAGTATAAGTAAAAACTTGTCTGAAAAATAAATAGTGGAGTAAAAAACTGATACCACAAAAAATCTACTTAAGTACAGTAACAAAGTATTTGTACTTCTTTTTTCTTAAAATAACATTTTAAGTACAGGTATCGTTGTGCCTTCCTAAACAGAGCTGAAGTGTTCTGGTGCCAGGACAGATCCTCAGAGATGTGAACTTCCAAGGACTTAAAGCTGCAGACCCGCTTTACCTCAGCTCTACCCGCTGTACCAAATAATACAATAAACAAAGAAGTGAGTTACATTAAATTTCTTAATTAATCACTTGTACAAATCTAACTTGTGTTTAAATACCTTAACATTTCCAGAAGTTAATATGAACACTGGGTGAGTAATCATCTAATAAACAGGCAACAGTTTGTGTATATAAATCTATATGCAGGAACATTACTTGTGGTGTACCACAAGAATCGGTTTTTGGTCCAAAACTGTATATAATCTATATCAATGACATCAATGTGCAGAGTATTAGATATACTAAAATGTATTCTATTTGCTGATGCCACAAATATTTTCTGTTCCAGGGATAATTTACAGCAACTTTTGGAGGTGATAACAACAGAAATTAATCAATTAAAACAGTGGTTTGATGTAAATAAACTGTCATTAAATACAAACAAAACAAAGATTATTTTATTTGGAAAATATAAAACAAATATTCAGGTGGAATTGAAAACTGATAATGTAAGTATAGAAAGAGTATATGGAAATGAAGTGTAATTAAGGTGTATTTTAGATTAAAGATATGCTGAAAACTGCTATTAAAGTATGTTAAAGCAAAGACTATAGCAATACTGAATGAAGTAAGAGATATTTTGGAGAAATACATTTATATTACCGTACTTGTTATTGTGTGGAAATTTGTGCAATATTACAAAAGAGAGCTATTAGAATTATTAATAATGTGAGTGTCAGAATCTGCCACTCTATGCTTGTCTGCCCTGCTGAGCATGCTGTCAGCCCGCTTGAGCACGTCCGGCATTGCCGCCTCCATCACCGAGAAACCCCCTTGCAACCTGCTATACTGAAATGGCGTCCATCTTTCAAACACATATAAGGATGCCAGAAACCTAAAATCAGGGCCAGATTGTCTTCAAGGCTTGCCCTAATTACACTCCAGCATTTTTCCCTAATTAATTTAACTCTGTTTCTGCCTGACTATTCTCACCTCCGCTCTGCTCTGCTCAACGCTCCGCTTGCGCTCAACATGCTCAGGTTCCCGGCTCGGCTCTGCTCTGCTCGCGCTCAACACACTCTGACTTCCGGCTCTGCATCCTTGTGCTCCGTGCGCTTTGGCTCACAGAATCGGCTCAGAATCGTCTCTCATCACGATCTGCACCCTCGCATTTCTGGCGCAGCTCTTCCTGCTCCCGGCAACATCGTGGCATCCGCCCTTGGATCCTAAACCTAAATAGCTGGCAGAACAATCTGGCTATCATGTATCCTGCGGATGCACCCGCCCTTTTGCAACGCTCTAACTGCTGTGTTTCGCCGACAAGCGGCGCAGGAGCACCAGATTTAAAACCTCTCTGCAGGCATGCCGGAATCATGGGATTTTTGCGCACAAGTTTTGGTGACAGAATTCTCAAAGGTACTCCGCTGCCGTCGTCACCTGCTGCCCCGGTAAGAAGCCTCACCAGCCCCTAATTCACGTACAGGCACCTCGGTGCCGCGTGAACCTCGCACTGCCAGCCTGAATAACGGGCGACCCAGACTCCTGCTGCTTTTTTATCATGCAGTGTGGTCTGATTTTTAGTATGCACCCCTCTTAATTTGGTGCGGAGCGCTCCAAGGTGGCCTACGTCATTTCCCTCCTGTCAGGTCGAGCAGTAAAGTGGGCCACCGCAGAGTGGGAAAGCCAATCGGCTAACTGCAAATCATTTCCCGGCACCCGCTCTCTTTCCCCACCGCTGGCAAGGGAGATTGGACGCCACCACCTGACCCCCACCAAGAAGTAGAGACGTCGGTCGCTGGGTCTTTGCCTCTACTGCAGAGTCAAAGGGCACATGGCCGCATCCGGCCCAGTTAAAGGCTCGGCTCATCTGTGAAAGTGGGAGCAGCCATGAGCCCCTATTCCCCCGCTCCCTCCAAACCCACTATCTTGGTTCACCTTCAGTCAGGCCCGGAGGCACAGAATTGCCTGCCGACCTCATCGACCTCAAGCTTGCCAAGCAGCTAACAAGTCCCCATGGAACCCCTCCCCGAAGCTCTGCTGATCAGAGCCCTGGACGGCAGCCTTTTAGACTGGGCCACTCACCGTACCAAGCCTCTTCTTATGTCAGTGGCACCATGCTCGCGATCCCTTGGATGCAGAAACACAACCCACATGTTGACTGGATGATAGGTTGTATACTGGGTTGGGGTGTACATTGCTTTGGCCACTGCCTCGCATTCCCCCCACCCAAACCACTACCGGTTGTCACTCCGACACTCTCAGGTTTAGCATTTTTTCCTAAAACCTATCATGACCTTGCGCCTGTGTTCAGTAAAGCCTTGGCTACTTCCCTGCCTCCCCACTGACACCTCGACTGCACCATTAAGCTGCTTCCAAGAACCAGCTGCCTGTATCAGTCATCAGCCCCAGAGAGAGCAGCCATGAACCAGTATATTCAGAAGTCCCTGGGGTCTTAATGGCATCACTGTCTGGAACCGTTACCCATTGCCGCTTATGGCCTCAGCGTTCGAGCTCCTGCATGGTGCCATGATCATTACTAAGCTGGATCTACACAACGCATACCACCTTGTGCGTTTCAGGGAGAGTGACAAATGGAGGACCACCTTCAATACCCCAGCCAGTCATTACAAGTACCTCATTATGCCGTTCAGCCTTACTAACGCCCTGGCCGTCTTTCAGGCACTGCTCAATGTGGTCCTCAGAGACATTCTCAACAGCTTTGTGTTTGTCTATCTAGATGATATCCTGATCTTCTCCCATTCCATGGATGAACCCGTCCGGAAGGTTTTGGAGAGACTCCTCAAAAAACGGGCTGTATGTGAAACCTGAGAAATGTGAATTCCACACCTCACAAACCTTGTTCCTGGGATACCTGCTTTCAGGCTGTAACATCCGGTTGAACCCTTCCAGGATCCAGGCCAAGCCCCACCTCCCGCCCCAACTACAAAGGTTCCTGGGCTTCCCCAATTTTTATCGTCGCTTCGTCAAGGGCTATAGTTCGGTAACGGCGCCCCTCCACCACTTGATGTCCTCCCTCCTCTCGTTCCTTTGGGTCCCCGAGGCTGAGAAGGTGTTTCTCGAGGTTAAAGCCCCGATTCACAGAGGCACCCATCCTCATCTTTCCCAACCCAGCCCAGCAATTCGTAGTCAAAGTCAGCTAAACCCGAATAGCTGACATATGCCCCCAAGTCTGTCCCGAGCCCCGCTGATGACCCCGCTATGTGCCCAAATCTTGCTGACTACACCGATCCACGTTTAAACCCTGCCGACAGCGCCACTCTCTGCCTAAACCTTGCGGACCTTTTATGTCGACCAGAAAGCCTGAGTGATAACCAAGGACCTGCCCCTAAGGGCAGGCACAAAGAGACTCGCTCCATGCTTTGTCTGGCCTTTCCCGACCTGAAAGGCATTCCACCCAGTGGCTGTCTGCCCCAAATTCCGCTGCGACCTTTCCCCGTCCCGATTTTAGGACATGGATGCCTGTACAGTTATTGATTTCATGAAATATAAAACATTAAGAAGTATACAATTAAGAAGTATACAATAGATGTGTAGAGGTGATTGTGAATGGGGGTTATAATGTTGATTGCAATTGGATGGTTGATTATAGGGTTGTTTAATTTATTGTGAATTTGTTATGTTGTAAGGAATATAAAAATATAAAGATATAGATGTCATATTTAAAGATATGCTGGAATGTTAAAATTGTATATGGGTGGAACAATAATAAGCTTTTGCTTTATTCTGCTCATTTTCAAACATTTTGAAATGTATAACGTCTGGATGAATGGATAAATTGTTGAAAAGTTTTATATTGGGTTCTCAGCTATTAGAAAATGTTGCTTCAAGTAAAAAAAAAAATTTATTTGTGACACATGCGGTTACAGCTGAACGTGTTCCGATTCGGATCTCTTGGGGACGTTGATCAGAGAGCTCTTCATTGACACTTCAGCGATGAAAGAGCATCTCTTTATCCTTTTCTTGCTTACAGGTGAGAAAGGAAATCAGTGTGTCTGGTGAGTGTATAAGTGTAAAGGATATGGTTGGTGATGAACACATGATGCCTGCAGTAAAGAAAATGTTTGTGTGTGTAAAAAGTATATTTATGTTAAACATAATGATGGTGTAAAAAGGGACAAATAGTATGAAAATGGCTTTACAGTACAGAGTGGCTGCTCCTAAAGCAGCATTTACAGAAATAGATAAAATCTACTGACGAGGGGACCCATCTTCATTAAGTTGCCAATCAATGTCCATTTCCATATCTATAATTTTTGAGGTTGAGAACTGTTCAGTAATGGACATGAATGCCAAACTATTTTAGGCAAATGTATTTTTAAGCCATAGTAGCAAACTGTTTATATAATTTACAGTCCAAAACCATCACCATGTTTCTTGAGTTTAAGTCTCTACAGTAACCTCATGGATCTTAACACATGACAAAACATCATTATAGGACGATAGGTTAAATAAACAAAGCTGTGTGATGAAAATGTTTGGATCGGACACACACTTTAAATAACAATAAGAAATTCCCTCATTAAACTACAGGAACACTAGTAGATAGTCAGCTCGCTGTGTTCATGCAGAGGAACGAGGACTGATGAGGCTTTTTAATCCCAATTTGCTCTTACAATTCCTTCTTATGGGAAGATTTTCCTCTAGAGGTTGTGAAGATTTGTGGAGATTTATTTAGCTAATGGTGTTAGTAAAGTCAGGTACTGATGTGGGTACAAAAGTGAGAAAGCCTCAGGTGGAATCAGCGTCCCAGAGGTGTTTGATAGGTTTGGTGCAGGAGATCTTCCAACCTATGTAAAGCAGTTCCCCTTCAGAAACTCGAGCTGCGTCAAGAACACTTTGGGAACGCTTCTGCGTTGTCCACGCTCTCAATCTCTGGATGATAATTCTGAATTAGGTCGTGTCTTAAATAAAGTCCCAGGACTGGTTTGTCACTATAGATCTGTAGTTCGCTTGCGGAGCCAAAGTTAACTAATACCGTGACTTTCCATTTGGTCTTGCCCTCTTAGCATCCAAGCACTTCCTTTCAGACCTCAGAGGCCACCATGTGTCGCCAAAAAGACGTTGTCCTGTACGGACAACAAGTCTGTGGTCTCCGATATCAACCACCAGGGGGACCTGCAATCTCGCCTTCTGTACAAGCTGGCACGTCAGATACTTCTGTGGGCTGAATGGAAGCTCCTCTCTTTGAGGGCACCGTATATCCCAGGCCACTAAAATCAGGAAGCAAACACCGTCTTGAGGCAAGGGCCAAGGTCCGGGAAATGGTGACCTTACCTGGAAATTGTGGAGCAGATTTAGGAGAGATTTTACAGAGAAGAATGCAAGTGGACCTGTTTGCAACTCAAGAGACGTCACACTGTCATCCGTGGTTCTTTCTTACTCCCCCAGCCCCTCTAAGGCTGGAGGCAATGGTACAGGTGCGGCGCCTTTTCCCAATTAAGGCTGCTCCCTGGAGTTCTGGATAGAGTTCGCCGGGACAGAGTTCTTGTCCTCTCGGTGTAACATGGTGGCCAGGCAGTCCATGGTTTGTGGAACTGGTAGCCATTTTCAAACACCCCCTGAGATTTCTCTCAGGAGAGATCTTCTCTCTCAGGCAGGGGGCAAAATAGTTTACCCCAGTTCAGCGCTGAGGAGACAGTGGCTCTGGATGACTCCTAGATTCTGGTCTTTCCACCAACGTGGTAAAGACCATCCTCCAGTCCAGAGCTCCCTCCATGAGAGGTCCTATGCCGCGAGATGGCGCTTGTTGATGGCAGTTAACTGCCTGGTCAACCCAATGCAGGAATTCCTGCGAAAACAATTCATCAAAGGGTTGTCTCCTTCCACCATGAAGGTTTACGTGTTCCTCGCTGGGTAAAGACTTTTTGGCGACACATTAATTTCATGGTATCCAGAGGCTGAGGCCTCCAGTACAATCAGTACAATCAATTGTCTTGGAGGCCCTGTTTGAGCCTCCTTTTAAGCCATTGACTAAGGTTCTTTACAGTTAAGACTGTGTTTCTTCTGTCTATCTCTTTCCTCAAGAGATTAGAGGATTTTCAGGCCCACTCTGTGGCCCCCTCACTCTTGGAATTTACTCTAGGCATGGCCAGTGCCTTTCTCTACCCCAAAGTCGGGTATGTCCCCAAGGTACCCCCAGTCGTCCCATGAGCTGTTATACTCCAGGCATTCTTTCCTCCTCCTTTTTAGGCCCCAGACCAGGAGAAGCTTCACTGACATCCACAAAAATGAACTGTGGAGGAAGTCAGAGCAGCTGTTCATCTGCTATGGCCCTCCGAGTAGGGGTCTTCCTGCCAACAAGCAGGGCCTTAGCAGGTGGGTTGTGGATGCTTCTCTGACCTATCGTGTCAGAGCTCACTCTACTTGAAGTGTGGCACCCTCTAGGGCTTTATCCTCTGGAGTTGTCCTCTAAGACATCTGCAACACTGCGGACTTTGTCAGGTTTTACAGCCTTGGCCTTAGTGCCACTAGTGGCCCCTCCGTCCTTCAACCTAGCTGTGCTCTTCTACAGTAGACAGGGATTGGTCACTCTGGCTTTATTGGACACTCGTTCCCAAAGCGTTGTTGATGCAACTCGTGTTCCTGAAGTGGAACCTCTCCAGGTTACAAATGCAACTATAGTTCCCAGAAGGAACGAGACACTGCGTCTCCAAGCCACACTGCCTGCTTCCCTGAAGCACTTCCTTCCCTTGTGCTTTGATAGCTTCCTGGTCATGACGTCACCCCACAGGTGATGGTGCGCTTTTCCATTGGACTTATTACACACATGATTTAGAACGTAAACAATGCAGAAGCGTTCCCAAAGTGTTGTTGATGCAGCGTCTCATTCCCTCTGGGAACTATGGTTACATTCATAAACTGGAGATGATCTTCATGGAGATGGTTTGGTGCACAGGGGCACTGTCATGCTGAAACAGATTTGGGTCTCCAAGTCAAGTGGAGGGAAAATTTCTCCAACTTTGTGGTAACATTTTAGGAAGAACCACATAAGTCAGGTGTCCCAGTTTTGTCCATTTAGTGTATGTCTAGGAAAAAGTGTATGTCCTTTTTTCAGTCTTCACCCTCAGTATTTGGTGTCTATAATATGATTAATTAAATCTAGATGCTGTGAAGTAAGCAACTATTTAGCACAAAAACACTTTTAACTCTCCTCCACAGGATTCATTCCCTTCACTCTCTCTATCCCTCGTAAGTATTATCTGATCCAGCAAGGAAAAATATGGAGTGATGCTCAGACCTACTGCCGAGCTACACACACTGACCTGGCCACCATAGAAGATGCCAAAAACATGATCCGAGTCCAATATGTCACACAGAGTGAAAATTTTAATTCTAGCGCTTGGATTGGGCTTTCAAATGATGTCAACAGCTGGCACTGGTCAATGGGAAATCAACCACTTGGAAGCTTTTATACCTGGTTTGGAACAAATCCTGACAACTGGAAGGGAAAAGAAGCTTGTGTTACAATAGCACCATCGGGTTGGTACGATTGTCCATGTGCTAACGTGTATCCTTTTGTCTGCTATGATGGTAAGGAACAACATATTACATGCTTTGGTCATTTTCTTAATGGAGAATTGTAATTGTAAAATAAATAACAGGTATTTTTAGTTTTTCTCATTGACCTTAATCCTGGTTTAAAGTGCTTTAAGATTAAACAGTGAATGAAGTGGTGGATTTACATTCAATTCCAAATCTTTTTATTTATTAGTGCATTAGACTGAGTAGATTAAAGTAAAATAAAACCAGTAGGATATTTTAAGATACAGTAAAACCTTGTTGTACCAGCAACTAATAGTACGAGCAAACGGAGATACGATCGACATTGCTCGCAAAATTTTACCCTATTTCACGAGCAAACCCACGCTGCCGGTTCCCCGCTTTCGGACGAGGGAAGCATCAGTTACTTAGTTGATGACGTATCACTCGGTTGCTCTCGTTGTTCAGTGCAGCAAAAACATAACATTTTTTAACGTTATATTTTTATTTCACTAGAAATCTTGAAAAATGTCTCCCAAGAAAATCAGTGATGGTGCTGAGAAAACGAAAGTAAATACAATTATCATTGAAACCAAGAAGGTTATGAGCATGGTGCACGTCTCACACACGCAATCAACCACTACCACATGGGTAAGGGTTAAATTATGTTTACATTACGGTAATTTGTGGTGTATTTGTTTGTTAAAATAGGCTACAAATTCTTTTTAAGTGCAGAAATAAGCGATCGAATGAGGTTTCGGAATGGATTAAATAATTTTACATTCATTCTTATGGGGAAAACTAGTTCGAACGTACGAGCAAATGGACCTACGAGCAATTTTCAAGAACAAATTATGCTCGTACAACGGGGTTTTACTGTACTAAAATTTCTGTTTGAATGCATTGTGGAGGCCAATTGAAATGTTTTAGTAACAGAGTTTGGTAATGGTAACAGAACGATCCCGATAATGTCTGGCTAGAAAGTATTTCCTACCAGACAGTATTGCATAGTAGTGTAGTGAATAGGGGTGTAACGGTATACGTATTTGTACCGAGCATTTTTGGTACGGGTGCACATACTGAATGCAATCCTTTATATTAAGTGGCAGACCGCAAGTTAGTTTAGTCTCCGCCTTCGCCCAATGAGCAAATTTTTTTTATTATTATATAAACACTATGGATACTTTAGCGTTTGATGTGCAGCTTCAAGAATTTCTCTTAAAATCATAAAATCCTGACAATTCCACATAATTCAAATCCATCTTCTTCCAAGATGGCACAGCAGATGGCTTCCTCGGTGTGGAGTTTTCCAGTTGCTTAACAGTTTTTGTTAGTTTGTCCTGACTTTTGTATTTCATCTACAGTCACATTTACCAGGGATGAACTGCTGAACATTCGGCAGAACACACCACACAATCTTTTGAAGGTTTTTGACTATTGGGACGTTTTGCTGTAGTTGGCAGAGCAGCCACGTTCTTCAAATGCTTTAAGACTCGTAAGCATGGAAAGCGATTTGGGGTGCTGGTCAGACAGCATGGCTTTAGAACTGCACTGCCTAGTGGCCATCTTGCAAATCTTCGCTCTCTACCCAGCAAAATGGTTAAACTTCTCCTGCTCTCTTTGTCAATTAAGGACTTTTTAAACAAAGGAGATTAGAGTGGCAGAGAGGAGCTGCTGTAATAACGCTAATGAGAGAAGCTGCTGTAATAACGCTAATGAGAGAAGCTGCTGTGATAACGCTAATAAGAGGAGCTTCAGTGTGGAAAGCCCTGAGGGACAACCACAATCTAAAAGACACCATCCAGCTCTGTAGGGAATCAACAACTGGTTGATGATCAGAATGAGTTTTACTGTAGATCCGAAACCGAAAATCTTTAACAGATCACTGGAACTGTGTGAAGTTCCTGCCTGCTTTAAATGTTCGACCATCATCCCCATCCCAAAAAAAACACAAATCACTGAACGTAATGTCTCCAGACTGATTGCTCTAATGTCTGTGGTCATAAAAAAAAAAAATGTATTAAAAATGAAGGATGGAAGGAATGAAGACATCTGTTAAAGTCTGCTGAAATAACCAGAACAGAATAACCAGAATTGTTAGGATCATAACTTTAGAAAATCAAATATTGAATGTAAAACACACACACACACACACACACACACACACACACACACACACACATCTGAATGATCCAAATGGGGTCTAACAAATTATAACTATTTAATTAAATATTTCAATTTGTTAAATTTTATTTAATCAGTTACATTTCTGCCAAATATTATCGATCACTCAATTAAATCAATAATAAACAAGTATATTGCATTCATTTGATTTATTTTAATTAATTTATATTATTAGAGATATTATTTTATATATTATATTATATGCCCAGCAGGCATTGTATTCAAAATTGTTACACATTTTTAAATGTTGATGATCACATATGTTAATAATAGTAAACTTTGTTAATAAAAAAATACAACTTCCTTTAAACTGTACCGAAATTGAACCGGATTGTGAGGGAAAAACCGAAGCAGGAACCGAACCGTGAATGTTGTGTACCGTTACACCCCTACTAGTGACTGTCTCTCCTTTGTCCTTGTAACGTCTCCCTCCAACCAGCATAATATAAAGCTAGTGTATACTTTATTCAGTGCAATCCATGTGCACTAGGAGCAGCATATGAGCTCATCCAAGTTTCCTAAATAGTGACCATTTTTAAACAAATATCTGAAGTTTCTGTGACATCAGCGATTTACAGTGCTGTCGAGGCATGTTTTTCATTTTGTTAATGTTTTTGACTGTAAGCATTTATTCTGTTTAACAGTGTAAAATGAATTGTATGTAACTGTGTTTGTTTTTTTATTCTCACAGCCACTAAAAGCACAGGACAATACATTTACTACTCTAGTTTAAAGAATTGGTCTGATGCTCAAAGTTACTGCAGACAGTATCACACAGATCTGGCCAGTGCAAAAACCTCGACAGAGAATTCAATCATCAAAGCAATGATCAAAGTCAACACTTGGTTCGGTCTGTTCAGAGATTCGTGGAAATGGTCAGATGGTACCATTTTTACCAGCATTCCCATGATGCCTGGACAACCAGATAATCTCATGAAGAACGAAAACTGTATGGCTTTAACGAATAGTAAAGCATCTGATGAGCTTTGCTCAGACATAAAACCTTTCTTCTGTTACTCCTGTGAGTTTCATTCACTCTCATATTCACCCCAATTTATAGCTTTTACAGGTATTATTGTGTATTTGATGCGTGTTTTCTTGTTTACCAGCAATCACAGAACGAAAACAAATCATTCGAGTCAAACTTCAGGCCAATTCAGATGTTAATGATCCTTCACTAAAGGAAGCCGTCCTGAATAAGGTGGGTTTCATCCTCCACTAATGTCAAAATAATTTCTCAGTAATGCAGCCAGAACCTCAGCCTTCATCTCATTAGTAGTGTTTTTAGAATAATAAATTATATAATAACGACACAGATTTCTCTTTTGTATACTATTTAGCACTAAAGCTCATGTTCTCCTCTTTAGATTTGGCAAAAACTCAGTGTTTACTGGAACATCACTGTGAAATGGAGAGGAATCAGACGGATTGGTGTTTAAAAAGAGAAAAGCAGATGTGATGTGATGTAAATGTCTTTTGTGTCTCTCAGTAGGCTGTTAAATGATATAGCTATATATAACCGCATTAGGAGAGAGAATATGTTTAGAAATATACAGGAGATAAGGAGGCGGAAGCTGAAGAAAACGCAAACAAAGTTTGAGAATACTCAGGAGATAATCCACCAATACTTGTAGTGAAGCAGTAATATCCAGTGGTGCGCTCCGGGAGCGCGGTCCACGAAGTTCTGTGAAAGCAGAGACAGTTTGTGTAGAGAATCCACGGATCCGCGCTATGGAAAGCGCAGCGCTGGGCAGCAACGAATAAACGTAGTGCAGACAGCGTGAACATGGAAAACAGCAGGATCGGGGTAATCCGGGGTGCCGTTGAGAGAATGCGGAGACCGAGAAGAAGGGAAGGGGTCTGAAATTGTCATCGTAGGTGCATGTCCACTGTGAGAGACATAATCTAAATAAAAAAAAATCCAGAAATCACAATGTATGATTTTTTAACTATTTATTTGTATGATGCAGCTGCAAATAAGTATTTGAGCACCTGAGAAAGTCAATGTTAATATTTGGTACAGGAGCCTTTGTTTGCAATTACAGAGATCAAACGTTTCCTGTAGTTTTTCCCCAGGTTTGCACACACTGCAGGAGGGATTTTGGCCCACTCCTCCACACAGATCTTCTCTAGATCAGTCAGGTTTCTGGCTTTCAGGTTGCTGAGAAACACGGAGTTTAAGCTCCCTCCAAAGATTCTCTATTGGGTTTAGGTCTGGAGACTGGCTAGGCGACGCCAAAACCTTGATATGCTTCTTACAGAGCCACTCCTTGGTTATCCTGGCTGTGTGCTTCGGGTCATTGTCATGTTGGAAGACCCAGCCTCGACCCATCTTCAATGCTCTAACTGAGGGAAGGAGGTTGTTCCCCAAAATCTCGCAATACATGGCCCCGGTCATCCTCTCCTTAATAGAGTGCAGTCTCGCTGTCCCATATGCAGAAAAACACCCCCAAAGCATGATGCTACCACCCCCATGCTTCACAGTAGGGATGGTGTTCTTGGAATGGTACTCATCATTCTTCTTCCTCCAAACACGGAGGAAGAGGAATTAGATGACCCAAAAGTTCTATTTTGGTCTCATCTGACCACATGACTTTCTCCCATGACTCCTCTGGATCATCCAAATGGTCATTGGCAAACTTAAGACGTGCCTGGACATGTGCTGGTTTAAGCAGGGGAACCTTCCGTGCCATGCGTGATTTCAAACCATGACGTCTTAGTGTATTACCAACAGTAACCTTGGAAACGGTGGTCCCAGCTCTTTTCAGGTCATTGACCAGCTCCTCCCGTGTAGTTCTGGGCTGATTTCTCACCTTCCTTAGGATCGTTGAGACCCCACGAGGTGAGATCTTGCATGGAGCCTCAGTCCGAGGGAGATTGAGAGTCATGTTTAGCTTCTTTCATTTTCAAATGTTTGCTCCAACAGTGGACCTTTTTTCACCAAGCTGCTTGGCAATTTCCCCGTAGCCCTTTCCAGCCTTGTGGAGGTGTACAATTTTGTCTCTAGTGTCTTTGGACAGCTCTTTGGTCTTGGCCATGTTAGTAGTTGGATTCTTACTGATTGTATGGGGTGGACAGGTGTCTTTATGCAGCTAACGACCTCAAACAGGTGCATCTAATTTAGGATAATAAATGTAGTGGAGGTGGACATTTTAAAGGCAGACTAACAGGTCTTTGAGAGTCAGAATTCTAGCTGATAGACAGGTGTTCAAATATTTATTTGCAGCTGTATCATACAAATAAATAAATAAATCATATATTATGATTTTTGGATTTTTTTTTTAGATTATGTCTCTCACAGTGGACATGCACCTACGATGACAATTTCAGACCCTCCATGATTTCTAAGTGGGTGAACTTGCAAAATAGCAGCGTGTTCAAATACTTATTTTCCTCACTATATAAAAGTTATTTATTCAACAACTCTATTTACAACTACAACTCTACAACTTTATAAAATATAGTAGTGATATTTATATGGTGTCCCTGGGTTTACTGTCTCTTTGTATTATGTTGAACTTTTTGTTTTGTGAAAAATTATGCACATGTGCATTTTATGTAACTAGTTTAAGTGTTATGTAAATCCAACTACTGCACTGTTTATCGATCAAATGACAATAAAAGCCTACATGGATTATTTGACCTTTAATATAAACTTCCTTTCATTCTTTCATTGCTGTTAGTGGATTTTCTGAGATGCAAGAATTTCCAATTTTGTGCTGTAATTATTTTTTGTTCTTGTTTATATTTAGATTTATATACATGGAGGGCTGTCAAAATGACCGCGTTAACGCAAACTTATTTTAACGCCACACATTTTATTAACACGCGATTAATGCAGCACACATTTCTGTTTGACCATTTTTGTTAAAAATATAAATAAATAAATATAAAAGATGTTGAGGTACAGTGAGATAGTCAGATAAACTGTGGTCCTGAGTCGTGTAGCAGACTATTGATATGTGACTGTGTCGCTGATGGTTGCTTAATTGACACTGAGAGTCGGGTGGATGGTCTCTCAAAAGCTAACGCAACCCTCCCCATTTATCTGGGCTTGGGACCGGCACTAAGAGTGCACTGTCTTGTGCAACCCTAATGGCTGACCGGCGATCGAACCCGGGCCGCAGCGGTGACACATACAGAACATGAAACGCAGATAAAACACATACCTGGGACAACAGGACCATAGGTTGATTAGATTGCAGATCATTGATAATGTATGACAGTCTTAAATGAAATAAACAGAGGTTCAGAGTTTACAAACAGAATAACACACACACTCCTTGTTATATCATTACACATAGCAGATATTTGACTCGACTAACACGACTAGGAGCCGAACGTAAACTTGTGTGCATAACAAAAGTCCAGCTTTGCGCTCAAAAACAATTAAACCTCAGTTAATAAGAAAAAAGCAATCATCAATGCAGTTTAACAGCAGCAATGCTTAATGAGACCACTGCCGATTATGTAGCATCGCCCCCTGGTATAATAAGCGCAACTGCAAGCTGTGCAACAACCAATGGCGAGTTCTCCTTCTCTTATTATTTTAACTCCGTTAGATACAGTCCAAATCCACAGAATTCCTGTTCTTACTCTATAGTTTCATGGATCTCCAGGGAGATAAGAAACAAATCTCCAGCTGCACAGAGTCGCCTCCAATGAAAGAGAACATCATCCAGAGACAGACCAGAACGAATTGGGAAGATCCGAGGTGGGAAAAAAAAAAATTACTAAATAAAAAATAAATAAATAAAATAAAAATGTGATCACTAAACATTTGTTTTACCGATGCACCATAACTAAAAAGCACAAAAATCCATCATGGCGCACACATCCGGCAATTAAATCTGTCCGTGTGAAAATATAGCAAAGGTTTCGTTTGGTGTCCTGATGATTTATGTAATTTAAATAAATTACTTTTTTAATTACTTTTATTACAAGAATATTCATGCTTTATGTTTGGTTTCACTAATAATAAACATACACTTGCATAAAGCATCAACATTCGTCCATGTTCATGTTGATTAGAGTAGTAAAAAAGTAAAAAGTATTAATTTAAGGTACATTTAGAACAGATACAAATGCACGATTATTCGCAATTCAATATATTAATTATTTGACAGCCCTAATTTATATACATACAGTGGTCCCAGAAAACATAGTTTAAAATGTTATTTCTAACTTTCCTGAACATTCGTTCCCGCTGCGGATTTTCACAAATCGAGAGTGTGTCCACCACTATGAGTGGGTCCTATAACATTCTAATTAATTCCAACTGAATCTAGAATGGACACAACTGTTGCTCTTAAGGAGTCTTCCTGATTTATCAAAATGAATATTAAAGTCACCAATAATTAATGCTTTGTCTAAAGAAGTAGCTAAATTTGTGATGAAATCTGCAAATTCTATGAGAAAATCAGAGTAGGGCCCTGGGGGTCTATAAATAATAATTAGTGAAATTGACCTACTGGACCTGCTTTCGGACACAGAATATTTTATGCTGGTGTAAAGAACTTCAAATGTTTTACATTTGTGTTTAGTCTTTTGTGTGACGATTAGATTGTGTTAGATTATTATTATAAATAGCTGCGACTAAATATTTATTCAGTTTAATCCATGTTTCTATCAAACACATTATTTTAAACTCCTGGTCGGTAATAATTTTATTTTATTGTAAGCGCTTTTGACATGAGAGACATCCACTCGGACATCCAGCAGTTCAGCAACCATAACCTGCTGTAGGCTACATCGCCACGTCGCATTGGGATGGGGCCAGAGCATGTTACTGCTTAGGACATTGCCTTTGCTAATTTACACACCTCTATAATATTACTCTTGGTAACCTCTGACTGTCGAAGGCGTATATCATTAGCTCCTGTGTGAAAAACTATCTTAGAAAACCTATGCTTTCCTAAGAATCTAAGCTGACCTGCTATGTCCGGCGCCCTGGCTCCCGGTATACACATAACCTGTGCTGCTGGTGCCCCTAACGGTCTAGCTAATTTCTCATGCCTCAGAATGGAGTCTCCTAAAACCAGAGCTCTTTGAAGTTTCTCAGCGGGTGCTTCACTGAGGAGAGCAAACCTATTGGACACGTGAAGCGAAGAGGAATGGTGCTCACATGGGCAAGCCTTAGCGTTAGCTTTGGTTTTGCCAGTTTGCCGCCGAGTCGTCACCCATTCGCCCACTGCGAGGGCTCTAATGCCGGAGTCGGGGGGAATATTAACTTCACCTAGGGCATCCAGACTTTTGCCTGCAGAACCTGGACTGCTCTCGCACTTACTACTTCTCTCTAGATACTGGATGCGCTACTCTAATGCTAAGATCTTCTACGTCAAATTTTCTCACAGATAAAATGATCGCTAACAACAGAGAAAGACCGACTAAACGTCACACTTCACACACTGAATGAAATGGATGTTCGCCATAGCAGAGAAATTACGTACCTTAATGTGATTACTGTAGTGTGTGTTCGTAGTTCTGGTGGGAATGTCCTCCGCTCACTGCTTTCAAACCCTCAAACAGGGAAAAAAGCACTCTTCCGAAAGCAAAAAATAGACGAGACGGAGCCAACGGGAAGTAAAGGATGCAGGAAATCAAAACGATAGTTTGATATTTTAAAGCGATAAATGAGAGAGAAAAAACGAACTGTAAAAAATTAAAACACTGATACAAACAAAATTCCCGGCAAACAGTTCAACAACAGGAAACAGGAACTGATGAATTCAGCACCCAAGTGTCCCCCTTGTACTCACATTGGTTCAGAAGGGGGTTTCACTGCACTGGTACTGTTCATGAAAACTGACAGATGACAACAAGGAGTCTGATGGAGAATGGTGGGGACTGGTAAAACCTGCAGCAAAATGAGTGGAAGGGGCAAAACCGGTGCATAAAATAACAACTTTTTTCTCCCATGCCTCCGCAAGTGCTCTCCCCACCTTCGGGCACTGGGCTCGCTTAAAGTTCATGGGAGAAGGTGAAGCCCCAACAGGATACAGGTGGGATTGCATCTTCTACAAACGGAGTGGATTCAAGTGGTGGATATTTATTCATTCATAAGCTTGCCAAATAAACGTGAAAATGAACTTTGCTTCTTTCAGAGACAAACTTTGGAACGTTTATTCAACCTTTTCACCACAGGTTCTGTGAGTGGTTTCTGGAAAAACTGGAAACTTGTTACATCAGCCTCACATGATATTAAGCACTTGGTTGTGAAATTCTGGACAGCAAGAGTAGCAGATGAAGATGTGGAGGTTTACCTCAGTTGATTCTGTGAAATAATCCAACCAGTGCAAAAACCAGTAGACCAATTTTGTATCTGGTATGGAGTGCGAAAGTACAAGGTGAAAGTCAAGAAACAACAAGAAGGAGAGCTGATGCGAATCCCCAATACCATCTCTAAGGGTCCATACAACGGCTCAATTAACTATCCTGGACAAATTCAAAGGTGCTTTATTTGCAATTCAATTGCTGGAATGGCAGAAATGCTGGAAATGTCAATGCTTCGGACACAAAGGCAAAGAGTGTACAGATGGCGGGACCTGTAACCTGTGCGGTGGAACTGGGCACTCATACTTTGGCTGCCCAAACTCGTACAGCAATTCGAACAAAAGGACTGTTAAAGGAGGGACCACGACAAAATACAGCTGGACATCACACGGAACCACAGAAAAGCGACTCAAATAACGACAAGCAAGTGCAGTGTGACATACAAAATGGACAGACACAATGAACAGCAGAGGAATAGAGTAAAGAGGATAGTCAATCCAGTAACAGTGACACGGACAATACAAGCTCAGCAAGTAATACATCTTCCAGTAGTTATGAAGACGAATATATCTCGTTACCAGAACCTTTAGATCCTTCAAAATTGGAGCACGGTAGCATGAAGCTGGGGGGCGTATCGGAGAAAGGAAGCAAGTCTGAAAACAGTCTGAGGTCGAGAGACAAAAAAACAGAGCTATAGGGGGAAAATCCAAATCCGAAAACTGAGGGCAGGCAAAAGTTAGAGAAACTGGGAGATCTGAAATCAAAAGTAAACTTTCCATGGGGAAAAAAAAAGTCTGGAAGGTCTCAAAGTAGTGCAGAGACGACACGACACAATCTGGCAGCATGCGCATGCAGCCGGCGTCTATTTATACCGAAACAAGATGGCAGGCATTCCGGTCCCGCCGGCTGCAAGATGGTGCCAAACCGAAAGCAGACTTCGTGACCATGGAAAAGGTTGTGCGGCTGGTTTACAGTACCACCCCTTCCAGGGCCGCTCAGGAAATGAGGCCAGGGTCAGGGATATGGCGGGCAGGCACACCGGAGTATTCCTCCGGGCCGTAACCCTCCCAGTCCACCAAATATTGAAGGCCTCTTCCACCGACGACTGGAGCATAAGGAACGAAGCACAAAAAAAGATGGTGCCCCCTTCCAAGAAAGGGGCGGATAGAGGGGGTCTGGTGGAGGGCACCATAGCACATGCTCGGACCGATCTGAGGCGGGAGACATGGAAGGTCGGATGGATGCGCAAGACTCTGGGGAGCTTGAGACATACTGCCTTAGGGTTTATCACCTTGGAAATGGGGAACAGACTCATGAAACAAGGGTCAAGCTTTTCGCACATGGCCTTGAGGGGTAGGTCACGAGTAGAAAGCCAGACCTTCTGGCCGACCCGATATTGAGGGGCAGGTCGGGCCCAACGCTCGTAACTCCGGGATGATTTAAGGAGGGCTGCCCGGGCCATCCTCCACCTGGGCCCAAAACGATTAAACTGGGCCAGGACGGATGAAACGGTGGTCTTGGGCTCTTGGGTAGAGAACAGCAGGGGTTGGTCTTGAAAGGGCAAGAGGCCTGTGGCAGTGGAGGGAAGAGTATTGTGAGTGTATTCAGCCCAAAGAAGCTGCTCTGACCATGTGGAGGGGTCTTGAGCGCAGAGAATACGGAGGCTGGTCTCGAGTTCCTGGTTGAGCTTTTTAGTCTGGCCATTGTTGGAGCAGGAGCTGCGCAGTCTCCTTTACAGAGGGAATCTTGGGTAGGGGAATGAAGTGACGCATCTTAGAGAACCTATCAACCACTGTGAGGATGGCCATATGAACAGCGGAAGGCGGAAGAATGGTAACAAAATCCACAATAATGTGCGACCAAGGACATCGGGGTACAGGCAGTGGGTGAAGAAGACCTTCAGGACACCCCTTGGGGTTCTTGTGTTGGTTACATGTGGGACAGGCACTCACGAATTTGCTAACTTTTCAGCAGACAGGCGGCCACCAAAAAACATTTTAGGAGCATGGCCAAGGTACGATGAGCGTCTGGGTGAATGCCCACAAGTGCAGGTGGTTGTCCCGGGCACCTCTCTGGGACAGAATGTCCCCTACTCCCAGATCAGAGTCGTCCACCTCCACCACGAATTGGAGGGTTGGATCCGGAAGAGCCAGGACAAGGGCTAAGGTAAAGAAACTTTTCAGTTTGGTAAAGGTCTGTTCAGCCTCTGGGTTCCAGTTGAAGGCCTGATGTATGGAGGTGAGTGAGTGAAGAGGGGCCGTGTCAGAGCTATAGCCCCTAATGAACTGCCGATAGAAATTAACAAATCTAAAAAATCAAATCAAATCAAATCAAATCAAATCAAATTTTATTTGTCACATACACATACATACAGGGTACGACATGCAGTGAAATGCTTTTAACGACGGTCCGGCATGAGGGAATAAAATAGGGTAAAAAGGGGAATAAAAATATAAATATAATAACAAAATTTAAAGAAAAATATAGTAAGAAAAAGAAGGCAGATAAATAAAGATATAAGGATATCTAAATATATATGTATATATACATACATATACATATATACATATATATACACATACACAGAAAATGTTTATGGCAGTGTGCAGTTAACCAGTAAACAACAGTAAACAGTAAACAAGTTAGGCATGTTTTTGATTGTCCATAAGTGTCCGTGTGCAGTAAGGTATGGTGTGGTATAAAAAAAGAATATAAGAAATATGAAATAAATATGAAAAAGAAAATGAAAATATGAAATGTAAAGTGCACTGTGCTGTGCAAGTCCAGTGTATAATGTGCCGTAGCACGAAAAGTGTGATTGTGCAGGGGAAAAAGGGTGATGATGGAGAGAGGGCCAGTTTTAGATCCTGGGTGTTTCCTGGTTTAAACACAGAATGGCCTGCGGGAAGAAGCTCCTCCTCATTCTCTCTGTGTTCGCTTCAGGGATCGGAAGCGTTTCCCCGAACGCAACAGCGAAAAGAGTTTATTGTTGGGATGGCTGAGGTCCTTCACAATTTTCCTGGCTCTGGTCCTGCACCGCGTGCTGTAGATGTCCTGCAGGTCAGGGAGCTCGGTGTGGATGGTACATTCAGCTGAACGCACCACCCTCTGGAGGGCCTGCCTGTCCTGCATGGTGCTGTTCCCAACCAGGAAGTGATGCTACCCGTCAGAACACTCTCAATAGTGCAAGTGTAAAAGTCTTAAGCACCTGAGAGGGTAGTTTAAAGTCCCTGCGTCTCAGATGGTACAGACGCTGCCGGGCCCTCTTCACCAGGGTGTTGATGTGACAGGACCAAGACAGGTCCTGTGTGATGTGAACACCCAGGTACCAGAAACTGTCCACTCTTTCCACTGGAGTCCCGCAGATGTTTAGCGGTTGGTATGACCGCTCCTGCTTCGTGCTGAAGTCCACGATCAACTCCTTAGTCTTGCTGACGTTCAGGAGAAGGTTGTTCTCCTGGCACCATCTCTCCAGGTTTTTAATCTCCTGTAGGTAGGTCGTCTCGTTGTTGTTGGAGATCAGGCCCACCACAACGGTGTCGTCAGTAAACTTGATGATGGTTGTGGAGTTGGAAGTGGCCACACAGTCATATGAGTACAGTGAGTACAGCAGGGGGTTTAGAACACAACCCTGGGGAGCTCCAGTGCTGAGGGTGAGGGTGGATGAGGTGTGTTTTCCCACCCGTACAGCTTGTGTTCTGTCCGTCAGGAAGTTTGAGATCCATTGACACAGCGGCAGGCTGAGTCCCAGGACCTCCAACTTAGAGGTGAGTGTGGAGGGAATTATGGTGTTGAACGCTGAACTGTAGTCCACGAACAACATCTTTGTGTAATTCCCGTTTCTTTGGTCCAGGTGGCTGATAGTAGTGTGGAGATGATGTGCAATTGCGTCCTCAGTCGAACGGTTCTGACGGTACACAAACTGTAGTGGGTCCAGTGTGTCCGGTAGTGAGGCAGTGATGAAGTCTCTATCCAGTCTCTCAAAGCACTTCATCACTACTGAGGTCAGAGCTACAGGGCGATAGTCATTTAGGCAGGCGGGCTGGGGTTTTTCGGGACAGGGACAATAGTGGACTGTTTAAAACATGAGGGGACAACAGACTGTTCCAGAGAGAGGTTGAATATCTCAGTGAACACCGGTGCTAGCTGGTCAGCGCAGGCTTTCAGAACCCGACCTGTGATTCCATCTGGTCCTGCTGCCTTCCTGGTATTCACTCTCTTGAATGCCCTCCTCACGTCATGCTCTGAGATGGTGAATGTGTTTACCTCTCTGGCTCTCTCAGCGTGCATGCTGGTTGTGCCACTAGCGCCGCTAGCGTGGTTAGCTGCAGCCTCGAAACGAGCGTAAAAGGTGTTTTCTCTGGTCTGCCAGAGAAGCGTCCGCATTCACCATTCTGGAAGATGGTGTTTTATAGTCCGTTATTGTCCTTAGTCCCTGCCACAGGCTCCTGGAGCCACCTTGTTGGAACTGTGACTCCAGTTTCCTCCCGTAGCACCGTTTTGCATCCTTCACCGCTCTGCGAACACTGTAAGACGCAGCCTTGTATTCATCCATGTCCCCGGTGTCGAGCCCCGTGTTGTAGGCAGCGGAGCGGGATCTCAGAGCATCGCGGATGGTTTTATCCACCCACGGCTTCTGGTTGGGAAACGTTCTGATAGTGGTTTTTTGCACCGTATCATCCGTTAGTTTCCCGATGAATCCCACAACCGCTTCCGTAAACATGTTGACGCCATCAGAGCTGCGCCAAACATGTCCCAGTCTGCGCCATCCAAAGCGCCCTGCAGAGCGGCCACCGATTGGTCAGTCCAGCGCGACCTCCCTCTGAACCGAGCTTCCTGTTTCAGCCTTTGTTTGTAAACAGGCATGAGGAAGATGGCAGCATGGTCCGATTTCCCAAACGGTGGACGTGATTGTGCCTTGTAGCTGTTCTTAAATGTTGTGTAGCAGTGGTCCAGTGTTCTTTCGCCCCTGGTGGGGCAGGTGATGTGCTGATAAAAGTTCAGGAGTGCGCGCTTGAGGTTGGCACTGTTGAAATCTCCGACCACAATGAGCGCAGCGTCCCGATGCTGTGTTTGTTGTTGCGTTAATGACTCATGTAAGTCCCATACTGCAGTGTCCGTGTCCGCTTGAGGTGGAATATAAACGGCACTGACTATGACCGAGCTGAATTCCCGAGGTAGATAGAAGGGCCGACATTTGATGGTCAGTAGTTCCAGGTTTGGTGTGCAGGAGCGTGAAAGAGGAACAATGCTCGCGCTGTCGCACCAGTGTTTGTTCACCATCAGACACACTCCACCTCCTCTTGACTTCCCCGACTCCAGTGTTCTGTCCATGCGGTAAACCGAGAAGAACTCGGCCGGCTGGATGGCGTGGTCCGGTACCGCTGGGTTCAGCCATGTCTCAGTGAAGCAGAGAAGGTTGCAGTCCCGAATGTCTCTCTGGAACTTGACCCTTGCCCTGAGGTCGTCGAGCTTGTTCTCCAGTGACTGGACGTTGGCTAACAGGATACTAGGTAAGGGAGCGCGGTGTGCGCGTGCCCTCAGCCTGTTCCTGACGCTGGCTCGATTAACATTTTATTAACATAAAAATTAACAAAGAACCTTTGAAGTTGCTTATGGGTGGTGGGTTGGGTGGGTGGGTACCGGCTGAAAGGACAAATCCAAGGAAGAAGGATTAGGCTTAGAGGCTTAGTTTGGTGAGTGGCCCTGTCTAGGGGGTGCCCATCTAGGGCCTGGACCTGGAGAGTCTTCGGTAATGGCTCCGTCTCCAGGTTCAGCTGACAGGCAAGGTCTAGATCCATGAATTCAGTGTCCGCCCTAGAAGTCCACAAATGCTGCCAGCGAAAAGTCCTGAGTACCGGAACAGATGCGGATCCTGACTAAGGGCTTGGAAGTAACTGGTAGGGTGCGGCTTGCCATGGCCCCCTCGCTCATTGACGAGCCCACCCTTTTTTCTGGACATGAAGCAGCCATGTGCCTGGCCTCGCCACAATAGAGACAAAGCCCCTGTTCCTTTTCTGTTGGAGACAGGTGCTGATGTGCAATTTCCATAGGCTTCGGTGAGAAAGAGGCCACCCGGGCAGGAGTAGTCCGGAGGGGTTTATGTTGGCGGGCCGGAGGCGTGTGGTAGACCCGCCCGGATAAGAATTTTTATACAACTGGCTCTGCAGTCTAGTTAAAATATTACTTGTATTTCTTCTAATAGCATGGTTGCAAACAGTTATTTGTATTGCACTTTTAACAATGAACATTGTCTCAAAGCAGATTTACACAGATAGTGTGGTAATAAAAAATTCATGTTATTTATAAGTGTACGTTTGTCCTTAATGAGCAAGCCGGTGGCAACTGTGGTGAAGGAAAAACTCCCCGAAATGGCATAAGGAAGAAATCTTAAAGAGAAAACAGACTCAAGAGGAAACCTATCCTCATCTGGGTTGCACCGAATGTCCATTTAATACAGATATACGATGTTGCTGGGTACAGTGATGGTAATCAAAAGCAAACTGTAGTCGTGAGTCAGTTTGCAGACTGTTGACATTAACTACAGTCCAAATCCATCCTCAAAGCTTCTGTTTTTACTCCGGAATATCTAGGGGCAATACACACAGCCTGTGTGTGGCTTGCTTTGGAGCGAAGCACGTTAGGTCGGTTCCCGAGGGGCACATTCTGTGCACATTCTCCACACATTGTGCTTGCATGTATATGCGAACACCCAGCTCACAGTGGGCATGCTCAGAGGCATGCTAGTTTCTGGGGCTCATAAATGGACCTTGCAGAGGGTTTCGAGATGTGCTTGTCCCTTTCGTCTGCCTCACCTGCCATGTCCAGATCCCGTTCACATTCTGGGAAGCACGCCTGTCTGCAGTTTCTTCTCCATGTGACAAGAGCATTCAATTCGGTTTGCAAGTCAGCTTGAGGAGCTTATGGAGGTTGTGCCTCAAGCCTTAACCAAGCTAGACCTGTCTTGGCCGGCCAATGAGCAGAGAGCGCTTTTGTCCAGCAAGCTCAACAAACGCTTTCTGTAGCCTGCTTCACTGTGGTGTCCAGGTCCTGGGCTAAGCTGTATTCAGCCCTCCTCTTAGCCCCAAGGTGGTGTTGTACTCCAAATTCACAGGGCTGGAAGAAGGACCTAATGGGCTAATGGCTTGGGGTGGGGCAGATGCTGCTAGCTATCTGTCTCCTGGAGTGGCATAGTCCCTTAAGACCCTGACATTGCCACGCAGGTCCTGTGTAGCACGTCAGTACTGGTGGGTAAGGCTACGCTCCAAGCCAGCTCCAGCGAGCACACTCCTTGTTTCTGTCCAGAATTGTAGCACACTTTGAGAACTTGCAGGCTCCTAGAGCTGAACCAGGGTGTAGCCCCAGCTCTAGGCATACCAGAGGTCAGTTTTGATAGACTGATACGCTTAAGAGACTATCTAGCAGCCTGGTAAGTGTTGCTGGACGTGTCCCAATGGGTCCTGCGCACTGTAGACAGAGGCCAAACAATTCAGGTCATTTACCAAGGATCCAAGACACACTAGACACACTCTCCACAGCAAAGTGGTTTAGCATATTATACCTTGCCTCGGGTACTGGCAAGTAGAGTTAGCCCCAAAGGCAAGACAGGCAGCTGCGTTCTGCAGCAGGAAGGGGCTGTTTGAGTGGAATGTCATGTCTTTTGGCCTTTGCAATGCCCCGGCAACATTCCAGCGCTTAGGGGATCGTGTTTTTAAATGCCCCAGCACCTGGCGCAGGTGTTTGAAAGGCTGCGCCAGGTGGTCTACCTGGGCCACATCGTCTCAGAGCAGCGTATAGCCACCGACCACAAAAAAATATGGAAAATTTAGGAATGGCCACAGCCCACAAGTGTTCAAGAAGTCTGTCAGTGTGTGGGGCTTGCATCCTACTATATACGGTTTGTCAAAGTCAATTCAAGTCAAGTCAAGTCAAGTTTATTTCTATAGCACTTTTAACAACAGACATTGTCTAAAAGCAGCTTTACAGAAATCAACAGTGATGGTGAATGGTGTGCATTTATCCCTGATGAGCAAGCCGTGGCGACTGTGGCAAGAAAAAACTTCCTTAGATGTTATGAGGAAGAAACCTTGAGAGGAACCAGACTCAAAAGGGAAACCCATCCTCATTTGGGTGACATCAAGAGTTTGATCATAAATCTTTCAACAGTACAGAACACTGGAGTATTCAGACACCCTTACATTTTCACTCTTTGTTATATTGCAGCCATTTGCTAAAATAATTTAAAGTTAATTTATTTTCCTCATTAATGTACACATAGCACCCCATATTGACAGAAAAACACAGAATAGTTGATATTTTTGCAGATTTATTAAAAAAGAAAAACTGAAATATCACATGGTCCTAAGTATTCAGACCTGCTGTGACACTCATATATTTAACTCAGGTGCTATCCATGTCTTCTGATCATCCTTGAGATGGTTCTACACCTTCATTTGAGTCCAGCTGTGTTTGATTATACTGATTAGACTTGATTAGGAAAACCACACAGCTGTCTATATAAGACTTTACAGATCACAAGGCATGTCAGAGCAAAGAAGAATCATTAGGTCAAAGGAACTGCCTGAAGAGCTCAGAGACAGCATTGTGGCAAAGCACAGATCTGGCTAAGGTTACAAAAAAAATTCCCTAAGAGCACAGTGGCCTCCATAATTCTTAAATGGAAGATGTTTGGGATGACCAGAACCCTTCCTAGAGCTGGCTGTCTGGCCAAACCGAGCTATCGGGGAGAAGAGCCTTGGTGAGAGAGGTAAAGAAGAATCCAAAGATCACTGTGGCTGAGCTCCAGAGATGCATTCAGGAGATGGGAGAAAGTTGTACAAAGTTAACCATCACTACAGCCCTCCACCAGTCGGGGCTTTATGGCCTGATGGAAGCCTCTCCTCAGTGCAAGACACATGAAAGCCGACATGGAGTTTGCTAAAAAACACCTGAAGGACTCCAAGATGGTGAGAAATAGGATTCTCTTTTCTGATGAGACCAAGATAGAACTTTGTGGACTTAATTCTAAGCGGTATGTGTGGAGAAAACCAGGCACTGCTCATCACCTGTCCAATACAGTCCCAACAATGAAGCGTGGGGGTGTTTTTCACCTGCAGGAACAGGATGACTGGTTGCAATTGAGGAAAAGATGAATGCGGCCAAGCACAGGTATAACCTGGACGAAAACCTTCTCCAGAGTGCTCTGGACCTCAGACTTGGCTGAAGGTTTACCTTCCAACAAGACAATGACCCTAAGCACACAGCCAAAATAACAAAGGAGTGGCTTCACAACAACACCGGGACTGTGAATGGCTGTCCACCAACGTTTACCATCCTACCTGACCGAACTGGAAGGGAACTGCAAGAAGGAATGGCAGCGGATCCACAAATCCAGGTGTGAAAAACTTGTTGCATCTTTCCCAAAAAGACTCATGGCTGTAATAGATCAAAAGGGTGCTTCTACTAAATACTGAGCAAAGGGTCTAAATACATGTGATATTTCAGTTTTTCTTTTTTAATAAATCTGCAACAATGTCAGCAATTCTGTGTTTTTCTGTCAATATGGGGTGCTATGTGTACATTAATAAGGAAGAACAATGAACTTAAATGATTTTAGCAAATAGCTGCAATATATAACAAAGAGTGAAAAATTTAAGGGGGTCTGAATACTTTCCGTACCCACTGTGTGTGTGTGTATATATATATATTTAGAACGGGACAGGGCAAACTCAGAATCAGGATGGGTCCAACCCGATTTTATAGATGGCCTCCTGGTAACACCAGTAACCACTAGACATTGGACTCAACATTCAGACTCTGGTCACTTTCAGGTGGCACAGTATGAACAGGACGAGGGACTTTATCCACAACTGGTTTCTTCTGACACATACGATTTCCAGACAAATCTATAATGCCACCCAACTTCTTTTGCTGGGAAGGTGTTAATACACAGCCAGAAAGTTGAGAGGGATACTGAACAGCTAAATCAGGAGTGTTTTCCAGAGGATCAGCCACCACCTCGTGTAAGGAAAATACTTTAATGCTTGCTATTTCATTCCTTAAAAATTTTACTTCATTTAGCGGAAGCGCTGAACAAACTGCCACTTTTACACGCCTTACATGATGCAGGGGTACATGAATTACACAGATATTTAGGGCATATATATTTTTTCACTCCACCTTTTGAGCACTGCAAATAAACATGACATTATTCAGCAAGTAATGCCATCTTTGGTCTTGTGTGCGATCTGATAGTGGGCCAGTGAGAGCCACTACATCACCCTGAACATAGACAAAACATTTCCTTCTGATTTGAGATATATTTAAATATAGGCAAAATAAGGACATGTGACCTGCATAAGCTATCTGTTAAAGGATGTGAAATCAAATTAATTTAAATAAGCTCTTCGGAAAAAACTAGGAATAAGCATAAGGTTCGCTTTGTCTAAACTTCATGTACAGTTTAATATTTTAGTTCATTGCATTAGTTAATAATAATTTAATAATTAACATTCAAATGTTTTGCAACTGGGGTTTAAACCGGGATCATCTGTGTGGGAAACTCAATTCTAAATGTGTACCACAGGAGCATGTCTGGGCCCAAATTCAGGGACATACCCTAGCTGCAGTAGAGTTTATCTTTGTAGTAGAGTTTGTTATTTGCAAAAGGTCCAAGAAGGAGCAAAAAATAAAAAAAGGGTAGAAATACGTTACAATGTTTATTCACATTTGTTAACAAAAGTACATAGAAACTATATCAATCCCAACTGAAGAAATGTACAATTTAAGGAAAAAATAATGCAATATTTAATTTAATGGCTGCAACATGTCTGTATTATTAAACCAGTGGAAAAACATTTAGCAACTAATGAGGTTATTTATAGCAGGTCAGTAATATGATTGGGCATAGAGAGTGTATTTTGGAGAGGCAGAGTCTCTCAAATGTAAAGATGTGAGAATCTGTGAAAAAAAGTTTGCATACAAACTGTGGAAGGATAATGATTCCGAATAATGTTCCTTAACATCAAATAGAAAACCAGTTAAATATCTTATCAGTTAGAGAACATAATATCATCCAGAGAAATCTCAGTGCACAAGGGACAAAGGTGAAAATTAATATTGGATGTTTGTGATCTTTGGGCACTCAGGCAGCACTGCATTTAAAACAGTCATGATTCTGTAATCAAGAATCCTTGCATGGGCTCATCAACACCTCAGGAATTGTCACAGGAATTGAACACAGTTTAAGATGTGCTCAACAGTTGTAGGTTAAATCTCTATCATGCGAACAAGAAGTCATGCGTGAACATGATCCAGAAACACCACCTCTGAGGGTCAAAGCTCATTTAATATACTGATTCAAATATACTAAAGCAAATTAGAAAACTGTTCTGTGGTCAGACTAATTGAAATGTTAATTTCTTTTTGGAAAACATGGACACCACGTCCTCCGGATTAAAAAGGAGAGGGACCACCTGGCTTTTTTTTACCGCTCAGTTTAAAAAGCCGCTTCTCTGATGGTATGGTGGTGCCTTAGTGCCTGTGTAATGTGCAGCTTGTACATTTGAAAAGGCTCCAGAAAATGCTGAACACTATATACAGGTTTTAGAGAAACATCCAGAAAATGTATTTTTCAGGGAAGGCCATGCATATTTGGATAACACATGCTAACAGCATCTTTTACAATACGATAACTTCATAGTAGAAGAGTTTGGGTGCTGAACTGACCTGTCTGCAGTCTAGACCTTTTACCATTTATAAACATTTGGTGCATTATAAAATGAAAAACACTACAAAGGAAGCTTCAGCAAATGCTCTCCTCAGCTCCCAGATGTATACAGAGAGAACATGGAGTGTTTTATTAGAGAATTAAATATTTCCCCTTCCACCAGAAAAGTACGTGTTGGGTTTTATTTTAAGCAGTTGTTGCTCTGTGCTCATGCCTAAAGCCTTTCTACTGTCTGACAGGTGATATATACCTAATTTTATTAACATGAAATCTTTTTTTTGAATGTTAAATTAAGTGGGTGTGTGTGTGTGGACAAAAAACAAATTCACACAAGCGTTAAGGTTAACGTGAATATCATTGCAGTGAAGGACAAGGTGTGTCTCATCCTCCCTTATTCTAATACAGTAAAACCCCGTTGGACGAACATAATTCGTTCTTGAAAATTGCTTGTATGTTCGAATTTTCCCCATAAGAATGAATGTAAAAGTGATTTAATCCGTTCCGAAACCTCATTCGATCACTTATTTCTGCACTTAAAAAGTATTTGTAGCCTATTTTAAAAAACAAATACACCAAAAAATTACCGTAATGTAAACATAATTTAACACTTACCCATGTGGTAGTGGTTGATTGCGTGTGTAAAACGTGCACCATGCTCATCACCTTCTTGGTTTCAATGGTAATTCTACTTACTTTTGTTTTCACAGCACCATCACTGATTTTCTTGGGAGACATTTTTCAAGATTTCTAGTAAAAAAAAATTAAACACAAAAAAAAAGTTAAGTTTTTGCTGCACTGACCAACAAGAGCGGGCGAGTGATACGTCATCAACTAAGCGACTGTTGCTTCCCTCCGGCAGCATGGGTTTGCTCGTGCCTTCGAAATTTGCTCGTGAAATAGGTTAAAATTTTGCGAGCAAGGTCACTTGTATCTCCGTTTGCTCGTACTATTAGTTGCTCGTACAATAGGGTTTTACTGTATAATCAATTTTTTCCTCATTACTACTTCACTGACATGTACCTTGGAGTCTTCATTCTGCACTTACACACCTATTACTAGACACCTCAACAACTAATCTGTAATAAATGGACATTCTGTGCCCCCCAGATGAGAATGAGGTTCCCCTTTGCGTCTGGTTGCTCTCAAGGGTTTTTCCTTATACCATCTCAGGAGGTTTTTCGCTCACCCCAGTGTACACTGACTCTCTCATCAGGGATAAACAATTATACAGAACAGGCAATAAATGTACACATTGTTTTATACCACCATCTAAAATCTTTATCTGTATAAATCTGCAATGAGTCAATGTGCATTGTGAAATAGCACTATATTAAAAAAAGAATTAAATATGAAACATTAGCTATGTGTTTTATCGTAATAATAATTTCGTCTTCATCATAAATAATGAATAAACCTCACATTGTGTTCTGTACATTAACAAAACAATCAGGGATCATCATAGTGAAATGAAGATTAGGAGGAGGAGCATTGACATGCTGGAACAGGTTTGGGTCTACTAGTTAAAGTGTAGCCAAAATTTTATGCAGCATTCAAAGACCTCTGATACAATTGTGTGCCTCCATCCAACAGTTTGGGGAAAAAACACACATGGGTCAAGTGTCCCAACACATTTGGCCTTTTACCATGGACTGAATGTTTCATCACACTATAATTTACCTTTAAGAAAAATTTACCTCAGATTGTAATTTATATTACACAGAATGAAATGTCACAGACTGCCCTGAATGTGAATTGTAATAATTTCCTTCAGCTTTGAATAGGGAAAGTAGTTTTCTGAGAAATCAAAGTAGAAAAGGCCAAAGACAACATTAGCCATCTGATAAAAGAAGAAATCGCCAACACACAGAAGACACTAAAACACCAAGACAACCAGCAAATGATCGCTCCCTCGCTCTCAGTTTAAGGTATCTCCTAATTTTCTATTTCACTATTTTATAGTGGTAGTTTATTATTAACACTATAAATCTGTTTAATAACTCCTATGTAACTCTGCAAATACAAGTCCATTAATATCTCATAGAGATGTTTACATTGGAGACACTGCTGTATTTAAATATACAGTATATTAGATCATAGTATATTATATAATAGTTCTCCATGAAGACAGTAAAGCTTAGCTCCTGGAAATAAATGTTGCTGTAATCAGAAATTACTCTGTAGTTATGATAGATAGATAGATAGATAGATAGATAGATAGATAGATAGATAGATAGATAGATAGATAGATAGATAGATAGATAGATAGATAGATAGATTAAACTTTTTCATTGCATAGTGCAGGTACACAGAAACGAAATGCAGTTTAGCATCAACCAGAAGTGCAAAAAGTAGCAATTGTGCATGTAAGTGGATGTATAGCATGTAATATATATATATATATATTTAATATTTGTTTATTCATATGTACAGTGAATAAATATAAAGGCTGTAGCAGTAAAGAGACGTGTGAACACTGTTGTAAAGGTACAAGGAGAAGGTTGTAAGGCAATAGCATTTAATAAAATGTGCAAGCTGAATAAACAAGTCCACTTTATATATATATATATATATATATATATATATATATATATATATATATAGTAAAGAGTGAAGAGTCCTTGATGATGTTGTGAGCTCTACACAGACATCTGCTGTGGTGAAGGTGCTCAGTGGTAGGTAGATGGATGCCAGTGATGCGTTGGGCGATTTTGATCAGCATTTGCAGGGGTTTACGTTCACACACAGTGGAGCATCCGTACCAATCAGTGATGGAGTTGGTCAGGATGCTCTCGATGATGCAGCGGTAAAAATTTGTTAGAATCCCTGGTGACAGATGAGTTTTCTTAAGTACAGGCGTTGGTGTGCCTTCCTAAACAGAGATGGCAGCTGAGCCACACCTATGTGTTGACCTCAGTGTTTGAGATCTCAAGATTTTAGTTTTTTAGTTTTTTTTTTTTTTTTTTTGTGATGTTTTATGTCTTTTTTTATGTCTTTTAAACTCAAATGAGTATACTCCTGAGAAACAGGACATTCTCTTCCATACTGGTATTATTTTAATAGCGGATAAGGCTGAATTTTGAACTTAAAACCTGGACATTGACCACCTGGTAGCCCTGTTTGCTAGCCACCACCTGGATGCCCTGCTAGCAGCCTGCTGCAACTAGCCCTGCAGCTAGTTACCACCTGCATGATCTATTGCTAGCTTGCTGCTGGAATTACTGCTGCTAGCTTGCTGTCAGTAGTCCTGCTTGCATGCTAGCCGCTTCTTGGATGCCCTGCTGCTACCCTGCTACTGGTAGCTCTGCTGCTAGCCTGCTGTTGGTAGCCTTGCTTCATAGCCTGCTGCTGGTGGATTTGTCTGCTAGCCATCACCTGGATGTTATGTTGTTAGCCTGTTGCTGGAGCTACTACCTGGATGCCTTGCTGCTAGCTGCCCTTGCTAGCTACCACCAGGATTCTGCTACTAGCTCCACTTGCTAGCCACCTTCCGGATGCCTTGTTACTGGCCCCACTTGCTAGCCACTACTTGGATGCTCTGCTGTTTAGCCCCACTACCTAGCCACCACCTGGATGCCCTGCTGCTAGCTTTGTTGCTGATAACCCTACTCCTAGCCTGCTACTATTAGCCTTGCTTGCGAGCTATCACCTGGAAGCTTCCCTGCTAGCCTCCATCCTATAGCCCTGACTTTTTGACTCCAAGCTACTGTTCACCCCTGTTAAGGCTGTCTTCAACTAAACCTGGTAACTTGACATCATGCATTTGTTTATACTCTTCATACTTTTACAGTCCAGCCCTATACTAGATGAATTTAATATGCCCAAAATGAGTAGTATACTGATACAGTTAATTTACTGTAAGTTATTATGAGATATACCGCCAGAAAATCAACCTGTGTAACCAAAAAAATTGTTCACAAATTAATAACACCCTGTATCTCCAGAACTTATTGTTGTTAAATGATCATTTTACTGTCTCAGATTACTCTTTTTCTCAGTTCATAGAGGACAGTGGTAATGATAAATATTACCCAGCTAAACAAAAACTACGTTGTTTGATTATGCTTTTATTGATGTTATCTGGCAATGTTCAGCCCAATCCTGGTCCTGTTCTTGGTCTTCTTAACACTTTGCAATCCTTAGCCACTCCTTCAGATTTCAAAAGCAGACATGGCCTTGGGTTTATACATTTAAACGTTAGAAGCCTAGTCCCTAAAATGGATAAGATTAGGATCTGGGCTAATACAACCAATGCTGATATCATTATTATCTCTGAAACCTGGCTTAAAAAATCTGTATCTGATGAATTTATTTCTATTGAAGGTTTTAAAGTTTATAGAACTGATCGGGTTGGCAAAGGAGGTGGGGTTGCCATATGTGAAATCCAAGTTTTAAGCTCGTTAACCCTGTCACTAACTAAAGCTAAACAGTTTGAAATTCTGACAGTGAAAGTGAATATTTCAAAAGACGCTGATATTACAGTAGTTGGGTGCTATAGACCTCCATCTGCTTCAAAGGATGCTTTCCAATCTATATCCGAAATATTACATAAAATTAATGACTCTGAATTTATTCTTATGGGTGATATGAATTGGGACTGGCTGTCTGGGAACTCTGATTGTTTTAAAGACTTATGTAATGACTTAAATTTAGTGCAACTTATTAATGAACTGACAAGAATAAATCCCAAAGCAGAAATAAAATCTACTCTCCTAGATCTAATCGTAACAAACTCAGTTCATAAATATACCTCAACTGCCGTATTTTGTAATGACGTCAGTGACCATTGTGCAGTCGCTTGTGTAAGAAATACAAAAATCCCTAAGGTAAAACCACACATGATCCTAAAAAGACATTTCAAAAGTTTTGAACAACAAGCTTTTCTGCATGATCTGTATCATAGTGAACTCAGAAGGGTGTCTTTGTTTTCGGATGCTGAAATGGCATGGGATTTTTTTCATTCAAATTTTATTTCCATTGTAAATAAATATGTACCAATCAAAAAGTTTAGGATCAGTGGTAAGGACAATCATTGGTTTTCAGACAGCCTATCAGAGCTAATCTGTTTGAGAAATAAAATGTGGGCACAAGCCAGATTTTCCGACTCTTTTGCTGATTGGACTGCATTTAGAACTGTAAGAAACAAGTGTACTTTGATGATTAGAAAGTCCAAATCTGAGTTTTTTTTTTAAGTCAACCACAGAAAACTTAAACAATCCTTTAAAGTTTTGGAAATCAATTAAATCTTTGTCGGGTGCACGTGTGACCTCAAACCTCCCAGATCAGATTCTTATTGGTTCAGATGAAATAAAAGATAAAGCAGTCATAGTCAATCAGTTTAATAAACACTTTATTCAGGCTGGATTCATATTTAATCAAACCGTAAATAAATCTGTCCCATGTCCAGCCATGTCAGCATCTGAAAATGTAAATCGAATTGTTTAATTTTAAACCGATTTCAGTTTCAGAAGTTCATAAAGCCCTCAAAGACATTGATCACAAAACATCAGCAGGTACAGATAATCTGGATCCCTTTCTGTTAAAAGTGGCAGCTGATATTATTGCTGAGCCCATAGCGCATATTTTTAATTTGAGTCTTCTTTATAATTCCATTCCTAAAAGTTGGAAGGCAGCCTATGTTCTCCCTTTACATAAAGGTGGAGACCCATCAGAATTGAATAATTACCGTCCAATATCAAAACTTTCTGTTTTGTCAAAGATCTTGGAATCATTTGTGAATGTACAGTTAAAACAGTATTTGACTGACAAAAATATTTTAAATAATTTTCAGTCAGGGTTCAGAAGTGGCCATAGCACTATCACTGCTGCTACATTAGTGACAAATGATATTATTGGGGCCTTAGATAAGAAGCAACTTTCTGCTGCATTATTTGTTGATCTTTCTAAGGCATTTGATTCGGTTGATCATGGATTGTTATTGACCAAACTATGTTCAATTGGTTTAAGTGAGAAGGCTGTTGCATGGTTCCAGAATTATTTGGTAGATCGTATTCAATGTGTTTATGCTGAGGGTTATAAATCTGATTTTCTTGAGATAACTAAAGGTGTCCCTCAAGGATCAATCTTAGGACCCATTCTGTTTTCAATTTTATAAATGATTTGGATAGAGATGTTCAAGCCAAATTACATTTATATGCTGATGATACAGTGGTTTACACCCAGGCTTCCACCATTTCAGTAGCAGTGCAGGAACTTCAGACTGCATTTCAGGCATTGCAATACACATTATTGAGTCTAAAATTGGTTTTAAATACACAGAAAACAAAGTTTATGGTCTTCTCAAAAGCTCGAGCACAGCTACTCGACAATTGTGGCATTTTGTCATTAGATGGGAAATCAATTGAAAGAGTGTCTTCATACAAGTACTTGAGGATATGGATAGATGATAAGCTTTCCTTCAATGAACATATTACTGCTTTAGTTAAGAAACTTAAAGTCAAGCTCGGCTTCTATTACAGAAACAAATCTTGCTTTACTTTTAGTGCTAGGAAGAAACTTGTGGAAGCTACTTTTCTGCCTGTAATTGATTATGGAGATATATTGTACATGCATGCTGCATTTTCCATCCTGCGTCATGTAGATTCAGTTTACCATGCATCACTACGATTCATAACAAATACAAAGTCCCTTACCCATCACTGCATTCTTTATGATTTAGTTGATTGGACATCACTTAAAATTCGTAGACAACAGCACTGGTATATCTTTATTTATAAAGCTATACTTGGCAAATTTCCAGTGTACCTCTGTAACCTCCTCTCTGTTTGCTCTGGTACCTATCAGCTACGCTCCTCAAAGTGGTTGCTTTTTAATGTGCCACGAGTTACAACCGAATTGGGAAAAACTGCCTTTTCTTATTTAGCACCTTGGGGGTGGAATAATCTACAAAAAGAGCTAAAGTTAGAAACCCTTATGTCCTTAAATGAATTTAAAACTACTATAAAGAGTGTTGTGATGGAGACATGTTCTTGTTTTTCTTAAGAGTCTCATTGTGTTTTATATTTTTATTTTTAATATTTTGTATTTCTTTTATTGTGAAAATGTACTTTGGTGTTTGTTATGTATGCATTTGTTGTGATTTGGCTGCTACCTTGGCCAGGTCTCTCTTGTAAAAGAGATTCTGAATCTCAATGGGACCTCCTGGTTAAATAAAGGTATAATAAGAGCTGAATTCTGGTGCCAGGACAGATCCTCAGAGATGTGAATTTCCAAGGACTTAAAGCTGAAGACCCGCTTTACCTCAGCTCTACCAGCTGTACCAAATGGTACTATAAACATAGTAGTGAGTTACATCAAATATCTTAAATAATAACTTTTGTTCAAATACCTTGAAATTCCTAGAAGTTAATATGAACACTAGGTGAGTAGTTATCTAAAAAAACAGGCAACAGTTTGTAGAAATTGGTGAATATAAATCTACATGCAGGAACATAAATTGTGGTGTACCACAAGTATTGGTTTTAGGTCCAAAACTGTTTATGGTCTATATCAATGACATGTGCAGAGTATTAGATATACTAAAATGTGTTTTATTTGCTGATGTCACAAATATTTTCTGTTCCAGGAATAATTTACTGCATAATTTACCACTTGGAGGTGATTTGGATGTAAATAAACTCATTAAATACAAACAAAACAAAGATTATGTCATTTGGAAAAAATAAAACAAATATTCAGGTAGAATTGAAAACTGATAATGTAAGTATAGAAAGAGTATATGGAAATAAATTGCAATTAAAGTGTAATTTTAGATTATATGCTAAAAATGCAAATAAAGTATGTTAAAGCAAATACTATAGCAATACTGAATAAAGTAAGAGATATTTTTAACAAAAAATCAATCCATATTTTAAATAATACATTTATATAACCGTACTTAAGTTATTGTGCGGAAATTTGTGAAAATGCCTATGAAACCAATTTACAATCAATATTACAAAAGAGAGCTATTAGAATTATTAGTAATATAGGTGTCAGAATCTGCCACTATATGCTTGTCTACCCTGCTAAGCATGGATGCCTGTACAGTTATTGATTTTGTAAAATATAAAACATTAAGAAATATACAATAGATGTGTAGAGGTGATTGTGAACGGGGGTTATAATGTTGATTGTATTTGGATGGGTGAATATAGGGTTGTTTAATTTATTCTGGATTTGTTATCTTGTAAGGAATATAAAAAAAAATAGATGTAATATATTAAAAGATATACTGGAATGTTATAAAATTGTATATTAGTGGAAGCAATAATAAGCTTTTGCTTTATCCCGCTCCTTTTCGAACATTGTGTATAACTATAATCTTATGGATGAGTTGTTAAACAGTTTCATAATGTGTTCTCAGTTATTCGAAAATGTTGCTTCAATGAAAAAAACTATTTGTGATTTGTTACATGTGGTAACAGTGGAACGTGTTCCGATTCGGATCTCTGAGGGGCGTTCATCAAAGAGCTCTTCAGTGACACTTCAGTGATGAAAGAGCATCTCTTTATCCTTTTCTTGTTTACAGGTAAGGAAGGAAATCAGTGTGTCTGATAAGTGTTTAAGTGTGGAGGATGGTTTTATGGTGATGAACACGATGCCTGCAGGAAAATACATTTTTGTCTAAGAAGTATATTTATGTTAGTGGTAGTGTAAACATAATGATGGTGTAAAAGCTCAATCGAATGGCTAAATCAAAGCAGCTGAGAGTATAGCAGAGCTGTGCTGGGAGTTCCTCTTCGGGAACTCAAGCTGCATCACATCGCTTTTGGAACGCCTCACGTTGCCCACGCTCTAAATCACGTGTTAAATCTGGCCAACGGCAAGTCATGATGTCATTGGCGGGTGACATCGCGAACCAGGAAACTACAAAATGCGTGAGCAATGAAGCGACCTAGCTTCTGTTTGTTCAGGTAAGCACTTTTGTTGTGTGAATCTGTGCAAGCAATGGCTCAAGCAAAGCAAGTATTTTGCATGTGTGTCACTCCTTGCCCCTGTTTTATCACATGAATTATGTGTTGTTTGTTTAGGAGTGGAGTATGCTCAGTCGGCACTCAAGAGAGACTATTGTTCGTGGTGTAGCCATATAGCTATTTGCGCACTCCGCTCAAGGAGAGTGCTCTCGTCGTGGCTTAGGTCCCGCTCGTGCTGAGGCAGAGTGGGACAGTAGGTCGTGCTCAGGGTTTAAGAGACCCTAGCCGGCTATCTCTCCCCAGGTGTTGCATCGCTTTAGGCCCGGTATTGCCTACTAAACCGTTGAAATCCATTTCGGTGTTAGTAGGCAAGGCTTACGCGGTAGGTCAGGCCAAGGGTTTCCTCCACACGATAAATGTATGGCAGGCATACCAGGCCAACCTGCTGTGAGAATCGGACAAGGGTTTCAGCTCTGGGGCTGTAGCACAGCCGACCTAACCCCTAAAAGCTACTAAGGCCGTTGTTCATTCTGTCAGCTTTAGTAGCCACAATAAGGCATTTGGAGATTCCTGACTGGGACTGGGCTTTTCTGCTAAATGCCCCCATAGCTACTTCTGGCCTGTTCAGCGATGTGGTTTGAGCGGTCATCGACAGGTTTCAGGAGTCGACAAAGCAGTGGGCGGCGTTCGAGCAGTACCTTCTTTGCTGCTCTAATGGGGCTGCTCGGCGGGTCGGGCATCGCAAAGCCCAAAAACCGAGCATTCTAAGCCCAGATCGAAGGTGCCGGCCGACCTGAGGGTGGTCCTCTCCTCGAACACACAGGCAGTGGTGCAGCGGCATTGACAATCAGAGCGCTTTATGTCGGGGAGGGCGGTGTACACCTTATTACACAGTGTCCGTACCTCCTCACCACCACCAGGAGGCCAGGCTGTTAGCTTTCAGAGCACAGTCTCCCTCCAGCTGGTGTCTATTTCCATCTCCACCCGAGAGATCGCTGTGAATAGAGGAGACCCACCGCCTCTCAGGAGGCTTCAATACCTGCAGGGCATTGCTCCAGCTACTCTCGAGGCTGGTTCCCCTAAGAGATTTCCTGGCAGCTTGGGAAGGCCTGCCAGACATATCTTGGTGGGTCCTGCACACAATAGAGAGGGCTACTTGATTTGAGTCCTCTCTTCCCCATTTCAACGAAATGTGTCCCACCCTGGTGGGACCCAAGAAGCCTCGAACAGGAGGTGCGCACCCTACGCTCCCTTAGTCAGAGAGTCAGGCTTTTACAGCTAGTACTTTGTTGTTCCGAAAGATGGCAGATTGTGGCTAATCCTAGATCTGCACTCCTTGAACCACTCATTCGCAAGGCTCAGGTTCAGGATGCTCACCCTTAAGGAGGTCGTGTCTCAAATCAAGTCCAAGGACTGGTTAGATCTAAGGGACGCCTATTTCCACATAGCAATCCTTTCTGCTCACAGGAGGTTCCTGAGGTTTGCTTTCAGGGGCGAAGCTTACCAATATCGGGTCCTCCCGTTCAACCTAGCAATCTCACCCCGCACCTTTACAAAGTGTATGAATGCAGCTCTAGCCACGCTACAGCTGCAGGGCATCCGCATTTTAAACTATATCGAAGACTGTTTGATATTAGCTCAATCAGAGCTTTAGGCAGTCCGGCATTGAGAAACTGGAGTTAAAACTAAACGCAAGGAAGAGTGTGCCTTCTCCAGTACAGAGAACATGGGCGTAGTGTGGGACTCGACTGTGTTGCAGGCATAACTGTCTCCCGCCAGGATCAAACTTATCCTTGCAGCAGTCAGGAGAGTAAGAGAGGGCCAGTCACTCGCTGTGAAGCAGTTCCAGAGGCTGCTGGGTCTTATGGCGGCAGCGTCCAACATGGTCCCACTTGGCCTCCTCCATATGATACCCCTCCAGTGGTGGCTCAGAGGGTTCTCCCGAAAGGGCAATCCACTCCATATTATCAAGGTCTCGCAGCGAGCCCTTAGAGCCGTAGATATATAAAAGGAACCTACGTTCCTGTTTCAAGGCCCTAGGATGAGGACGCATCCCTAACGGGGTGGGGAGCAGTCATGAGTTGCCACTTCACCCAAGGTTGGTGGAACGAGCTAAATCTTTCATGGCACATAAACTGCTAGGAGGTGATGGCTGGGTTTTTGGCTCTAAAGCACTTTCTCCAAGACCTGAGAGATTGCCACATGCTAATCCATACCGGACAACACATTGGTGGTCTCATACATCAACCACCTGGAGGGGTCTCCGATCTTGCCCCCTGTACAGGCTGGCGTGGCAGTTCCTCTTGTGGTCCCAGGAAAAACTCCTCTTGTTGAGAGCAGTTTATATCCCGGGCCACCTATTGGAGAGCAGACACCCTTTCGAGGCAAGGGGCAAGGCACAGGGAAAGGAGGCTTCACCCCGAGGTGGTGGAGCAGATATGGCAGAAATTCTACAGAGCCCAGGTCGATCTGTTTTGGACTCAGGAGACTTTGCACTGTCCCCTGTGGTTCTCTCTCTCTCACCCAGCCCCAATGGGGCTGGACCCCATGGTGCAGACGTGGCTGAGGCTACGTCTGTATGCCTTCCCCCCTATTGCACTGCTCCCGGGAGTTATAGAGAGAGTTCGCCAGGAAGGAGTCCATCTCCTCTTTGTGGCACCTCGTTGGCAGACTATGGTTTACGGATCCTGTGTGAATTCAACTCAAGAGACGTCGCACTGTCCTCCATGGTTCTTTCTTACTCACCCAGCCCCTCTAGGGCTGGACGAGGCCACACCTGTATGTCTTTTTCCCTGTCACGCTGCTCCCGGGAGTTCTGGAGAGAGTTCACCTGGATGGAGTTCATCTCTTCCTGGTGTATCAGGCAGGCCATGGTTTGCAGACCTGGTAGCCCTTCTTGAACACCACCTGAGATTCCTCTTAGGAGAGATCTTTTCTCTCAAGCAGGGGGCAAAATAGTTCACCCCCTGATCAGAGCTAAGGAGACAGTGGCTCTGGCCCCTGTGGGGGGGCACAGCTCCTAGCTTCTGGTCTCTCCACCAAGGTGGTAGAGACCATTCTCCAATCCAAAGCTCCCTTCACGAGGAGGTCGTATGCCTGTTTGTGGCATGATGCGAACGGACCCACTTAAATCCAGTTAACTGCCTGGTCGGCCCAGTGCTGTAATTCCTCCAAGAACGGTTCGCCAAAGGGTTGTCTTTTTCTGCCCTGAACATTTATGTGTCTGACATTGCAGCCTGTCATGCTCCCCTCACTGGGCATTTGCTGGGTATAGACTCTGTTGACACATTACTTTCGCTGTATCCAGAGGCTGAGGCCTCCAGTTCGATCTGTTCGGAGTGCCTGCGTGGGATTTGGCCGTTGTCTTGGAGGCCCTCTCTAAACCTCCTTTTAAACCATTGACTGAGTTGCCTTTGAGGTTCCTCAGAGTCAAGACCAGTTTTTTCTGGAGACTGGTCCAGTTTCTTTCTTCAAGACATCTGCAATGCTGCAGGCTTTGTCATGTTTTACAGCAATGATATCAGTACCACTAGTGGCCCCTCTGTCCTTCAACCTAGCTGTGCTTTTCTACAGTAGGCAGGGATTGGTCACGCTGGCTTTATTGGACACTCGTTCCCAAAGCGTTGTTGAGTTCCTGAAGTGGAATGTGTCCAGGTTACGAATGTAACCATAGTTTCCAAAGGGAATGAGACATTGTGTCTCCAAGCCACACTGTCTGCATCCCGGCAGCGCTTCCTTCCCTTGTGCTTTGATAGCTTACTGGTCATGACGTCACCCTAATAGTGATGGCCCGCTTTTCCATCATACTAATTACACACGTGATTGAGAGCGTAAACAACACGTAAGCATTCCCAAAGTGTTGTTGACGCAGCGTCTCATTCCCTCTGGGAACTATGGTTACATTCATAACCTTGAGATGATCTTCATGGAGCTGGTTTTGTGCACAGGGGTATTGACATGCTAAAACAGATTTGGGTCTTCAAGTCCAAGTGAAGGGAAAATTTCTCAGTCCCAGTAAATTTTTTTTCATATAGTGTATTTCTGGGAAAAAGCTTTTTTCAGCCTTCACACTCAGTATTTGGTGTCTTTAATATGATTAATGAAATCTAGATGGTGGGAAATAAGCAACCATTCAGCACATAAACACTTTCAACTCTCCTCCACAGGATTCATTTCCTTCACCCTCTCTATCCCTCGTAAGTATTATCTGATCCACCAGGGAAAAAGATGGAGTGATGCTCAGACCTACTGCCGAACTACACACACTGACCTGGCCACCATAGAAGACGCCAAAAACATGGTTCGAGTCCAATATGTCACTCAGAGTAAAATTTTTAATTCTAGTGCTTGGATTGGGCTTTCAAATGATGTCAACAGCTGGCACTGGTCAATGGGAAATCAACCACTTGGAAGCTTTTATATGTGGTTTGCCCCAAATCCTGACAACTGGAATGGAGTAGAATCTTGTGGTGCAATAGCACCATGGGGTTGGAATGATTCTCCATGTTCTAAACTGCTTCCTTTTGTCTGCTATAATGGTAAGGAACAACAAATTACCTGCTTGGTCATTTTTTAATGGAGAATTGTGTTCAAAAAGAAATGATAGGTGTCTTTAGTGTTCTCATTGACATTAATCCTCTTTTAAAGTGCTTCAAGATTAAACAGTGAATTAAGTGATGTATTTACATTCAGTTCCATATCTGTTTATTTCTCAGTGCATTGGACTGAGTAGTTTAGAGTAAAATAAAACTAGTAGAATATTTTTAAATACTAATATTTCTGTCTGAATGCATTGTGGAGGCCAATTAAAATTCTTCAGTTAAAGAATTTGGTAATGATGACAGAATGATCCTAATAATGACTGGCAAGAAAGTATTTCCTACCAGACAGTATTACGTTCTAATCTACAGTAGTGTAGTAAATAGGGGTGTAACAGTATATGTATTTGTACCAAACTTTTTCAGTACAGGGCTTTCGGTTCAGTGCACACATACCTAATGTAATCATTTTTATGTGCAGAACATAGTAACAAACTAAGTTCCCTCAGGAGCGTATTAAGTGGCCGACCACAAGTTTGTTAAGTCTCCACTTCGCACTTTGAGCACATTTTATTAGTTATTATTGAACTTGAAATCATACGTAACAATCCCTTTGGTATAAAAAGGAATAGAGTTAGCGCAGTGTATCTGTGGCTACTTACTCTGTACCGCAAATAAGATTTGAAGTGCAATGTTTTGCCCATGCGTGAAATCGCTCCCACTTCCTGCTATTGCTAACTCAAACACTACAGATTCTTTGCCGTTCGATGTGCAGCTTCAAGAATTTCTCTTTAATGGAGAAAATCGTGACAATTTCACGTAATTAATTTCCATCTTCTCCCGAGATGGCACCACAGATGGCTTCCTCAGTGTGGAGTTTTCCAGTTGCTTTACTATTTTTGTTACAATTACAGTACATTTACAGCATTTAGCAGACGCCCTTATCCAGAGCAATGTACAAAAGTGCTTTCGGCTTCTCCCGTTAGGGGTCACCACAGCAGATCGTTGAAAGCACTGCTTCCTAACCACTAGACCACCAGGGAACTACAAAAGTGCTTTGAGTCTCTAGCAATAAATAAATCTACACTGGTACGCAGGATTAAAAACTTAATATAACTCTTAAATTCTACAGAGCAAACTTGTAAAGTGCTAATTTAAGTGTTTCAGGAAGAGGTCTTCAATCGTCACTTGAAGATAGACAGGGACTCCGCTGTACGGACATCTAGGGAAAGTTTATTACACCACCTCGGTGCCAGAACAGAAAAAAACCTTGAAGTAGTGCTGGAGGATTTCAGACAGCGTAGTGCAGTGCGAGATGTGATGAGGTCTCTGAGGTAAGATGGCGCTGGTCCATTTTTGGCCTTGTTTTTAACACAGATAACGTGCAGCTACTGGAAGCCAGTGAAAGGAGCAGCAGTGGGGTGGTGTGGGAGAACTTGGGCAGATTGAACACAAGTCGTGCAGCTGCATTTTGGATCATTTGCAGTGGACATTAGCGTTCAGGGGAAGACCTGCCAGCAGAGAGCTGCAGTAGTCCAGTCTCGAAATCACAAGAGACTGAACAAGCACCTGGGCAGCCTGTGTGGACAGAAATGGTCAAATCCTTCGGATGTTGTAAAGAAGAAATCGACAGGGACGAGCCACATTAGCGACATGTGGGAAGAAGGACAGTTCATTGTCCATGGTTACCCCAAGGTTATGAGCAGTGGCTAAAGGGGAGAGCAGAGAGTCATGAGTCAAGAGTTATTCAGAGATCTTGAACTGGAGATGAATCGCCTGGGATAACCAGCAGTTCTGTTTTGCTGGGGATGAGTTTAAGTTGAAACTAAACTAACTTGTTAGTTTGTCCTGACTTTTGTCTTTAATGTACAGTCACTTTTCCCAGGAATGAACTGCTGAACATTCAGCAGAACACACCACACAATCTTTTACCGGTTTTTGACTATTCGGACAGTTGGCTCCATTCTCAGGGACTTTAACAAAGCAAACCTCGCACAGGAACATTTTTAATTCTATCAGCAGACAGAGACAAAAAAATTTTGGACCACTGCTACTCCATGATAAAAGATGCATATCACTCCATCCACAGAGCTGTCACTGGGGCTTATCATATCAGTTTTGGGCTTAGGGATCACTGCTATTGTGTCATGCCTTGGGTAGAAGTGACGCTGGCTCGCTATCTCTTCCCGGGTGTCTATGCCCCTGCGTACTACCTCGGCGCTGGTGGGTAAGGCTTATGCCTCAGCAGGTCAGGCCACTGGATGTCTGCACACCATGTTGGTGCTACAGGCATACTAAGCCGTCCTGCTGCGGGAGCTGGATATGGAAGACCCTTTGCGCGGCCAGTTTCCCTACGGGCCACAAAAGAGACCGTTGAGGACATTGGCTGGTCTATAACCGCCCTATGATTCCACTATATTTCATCTGTCTTGAAATACTGTACCTTGTAAAGTGTCCTTGAACATGGCAAAGGCGCTATATAAATGCAACAATTATAATAATAATAATAATTATTATTATTATTATTAATATTATTATTTTTACTATGACCGACATCTGTGGCTAACCCTGTCCAAAATACCTTAATATAATATAATACCTTAATAATCCTTCGGGCTGGTTCAACGACATCGGTGATTCAGTAATCGACATGTTCTAGGATTCAAAGAGAAAATCGGCGCCCTGGGTCAAAGCCCCGTGAGGTGACAGATCTGAGGACTGTCATCTCCAGAAAGAGGGCTTCGCCCAAAGGTCCTGAGCCAACCTGTGGAGGGATGACCGGAGGGCATGTAGCACCACTTCTTTCTGTGTTTGTTTCCCTCTGGTCCCTTCAGGGACCTGGTTTTTTAACCTTGCCACAAACTTTGTTTCAGGGCATGGCCAGCTCCAGCGAGCTCCCTCCTTGGGTTCTGCCCAGTGTCATTGTGGACCAGTATGTCTCGTCTCTAGAGCCATGTCTGGGCACTACTTCAGCTCTAGACACACCGAATGTCAGTCTTGAGAGACTGATACACTTAAGGAAGAACCTGGCAGTCTGGATGGCTTTGCCAGATGTGTTCCAGTTGGTACTGTGCAAAGGGAGGCTATGTGATTCAGTTCAGGTCTCGCCTGCCCTGGTTCAACGTGCTCTCTTCCATTTTGGTAAGAAGCGAGCAGGCTCTGGTCCTGGAACGAGAAGTGGACACTCTCCTGAGGAAGGAGGCCATCGAGGTGGTCCCTATGTCAGACAGAGTTTTACACGGGTTCTACAGCCAGTATTCATAGTTCTCAAAAAGCACGGTGGGTTGCGTACTATCCTAGATCTACGTCAGCTGAACCGCTCTTTGATGAGGCTAGGGTTCAAGATGCTGACCCTCAAGCAGGTCGTGTCTCAGATAAGATCCAAGGACTGGTTTGTCATGGTAGATCAGTCGGGAAGGTCAGAGAAGTGCGGTCACTCACTGTCAGGCAGTTCCAGAGACTGCTTGGGCTAATGGCAGCAGCGTTCAATGTCATTCAACTTGTCCTCCTGTACATAAGACCCCTTCAGTGGTGCCTCAGGGCCCAGAGGTTCTCTTAAAAGGGCAATCCCTTCCTCACAATGAAGGTTACATGGTGATGCCTACATGCCTCAGATGCATGGGGAGATCCAGGGTTCCATCTCCAAGGCCCCATGTTGGGAGTTTCCAGTCGTCCCACAGTGCTAAAGACAGATGCATCCCTCACTGGATGGAGAGCAGTCACGAGTGGGGGTGGCACCAGACCTTAGAGGTCATCATGTGTTAATCCGCTCAGAAAACACCTCGGTGGTCTCATATATCAACCACCAGGGGGGTCTGCACTCATGCCTCCTGTACAGGCTGGTGCGCCAGATACCCCAGTGGGTCCAGGGAAAGCTCCTCTCCCTCAGAGCAAACCTTATGTCCCAGGTCGTTTGCACAAAGCAGCAGACACCCTATCGAGACAGGGGTCCAAGCCCGGGGAGTGGCCCCTCCACCCTCAGGTGGTGGAGCAGACTTGTGAGAAATTTGGCAAAGCCCAAGTAGACCTGTTCGCAACTTTAGAGGCTTCGCAGTGTCCCTTGTAGTTTTCCCTATATCCTCCAGGATGCCATGGCACAACCCGACGCTGTGCCTTTATGCATGTTCCCCCCGTTGCGCTGTTTCCAGGAATTCACAGACCTGGTGGCCCTCCTACACCAGTCTTCATGGGAGAGGAATCTCAGCTACAGGTATGACTGAGTCTCCTCTTCACATCATGTTTTAGTAATATCTGAAACATGGTTAAATAAACCAGTCTCAGATAAAGCCATAGGTATCGCCATAGGTATCGAGGGGGGGGGTTTAGCAGTTTAGGTTAAGGATAGTTCCGAGGTCACACTGTTCTTTCACACTCACTTTCTGAGTCAGTAGTTAAAAAATATTAATTATTAGCTTTAAACCTTATTGTCTCTAAGACCTTACATCTTACTGTAGTTGGATGCTACAGCCCTCCATCAGCTAGTAATGATGCAATTTCCTCTCTGATGCATACGGTGACTTCCTTGAATTACAAGGAGCTTGTTCTTCTGGGTGATTTTAATGTGAACTGGCTGCAGTCAGCATCAATCTGTGACACCTTGAACCTCTTTCAATTAGTAGAGACACCTACTAGACCTAACATAAAGGGTCACAATAAGTCCACATTAATTGATCTAATTTTTAGTAATGTTTCCCATAAGTTCTCTTTAGCCTCTGTATTTGCTAATGATGTTAGTGACCACTGCGTCATTGCCACAGTCAGAGATACCAAATTACTTAAGCATAAGCTACGTATTATCACGAGATGATGTTTGCGTAATTTTAATGAGCAAGGTTTTCTTTTTGATTTAGCACATTATGATTGGGTTAGGATTTTTCTTATCCCTGATGTTGAGTCTGCCTGGAAATATTTTTGTGATGGTAAATAATAAATGCTATCAGAAAAGCTAAGGCTGATTATTTTACTACAAATACTGCTAATTCAAATAATCCAAAACAATTTTGGCAGAATATAAAGCTGTTAACAGGCAGTAAAAACACTTCTAGCTTCTAGCATGTATAAATATGGACGCCTCTAGTATCTCAGAAAAAGAGCAAATGCTCAATTGTTTTAATAAGCATTTTTTTTTTGCCTCCAGCTTTCTATTTGAATCACAAAATATTATGTCCTGATTTTTTTTAAGCAGAAAGTCGTTCAAAAAAGTAGGAGTTTAGATTTAAACAAATCAAGAACTCGGATATTTAAGCACTCAGATTGCTGGACACAAATAAATCACCAGGCCCCGATTGTGTGGAACCTATTTATTTGAAATTATCTGCAGATATTATTACATCCCCTTTAACCTAAAATTTTAACCTCTCATTAAACACTGGTGTTGTTGCAGAAATTTGGAAATCAGCTTTTGTTGTTCCTCTGTTAAAAGGGGGGAAATCCTGCGGTGTTAGATAATTACCGGCCAATTTTAAAGCTCTATGTTTTAACAAAGATTTTAGAAAGGTTTTTTTTGTGAACAGTTAACATGTTATTTGAATACAACAAAGTATTGTCTATTAATCAATCTGGGTACTGCAGAAAACAGTACTACCACAGCTGTTTTAAAAGTTCTAAATGAAATTGTGGGATCAATTGATAATGGTGATTTCTGTGCCTCCCTTTTTATTGACTTGTCTAAAGCTTTTGACATGGTGGATCACGAAATGTTTTTTGTTTGTCAAGTTATGTTATTTTTTGGTTTAAAAATTATTTAAGTGGAAGAACTCAACGTGTACAAATTGAAAGTAAACTATCTGATTCATTTGAGAATGCTAAACGTGTTCCCCAAGGATCTGTGCTGGGGCCCTTCTTATTGACTATTTATATAAACAGTCTCGATTATGATATTGAAGATGCTAACTTTCATTTTTATGCAGCTGATACTATTATGTACTGTAGTGCTTCTTCTGGGCAGCAAGCCCTGTGTAAGCTTCAGTCAGCCTTTGATGTTATTCAGTCATGGCTTTCCAGGTTAAAACTTGTTCTAAACAGTGATTAAACTAAGTATATATTATTTTCAGGTTAAAAAAAAAGTGAAGGTAATTTAATCTCTCTTCAGACTTTACAACGTACCGTGATTGAATTAGTAAAAGAGTAGAAATATCTTGGCACCATTGTTGACAATGTCTTATATTTTGGTTCTTATATTACTCAATTGAAGAAAAAATTGAAAATTAAGCTTGGGTTTTATTTTAGAAACGAGATTTGTTTGTCATTTAATGCAAGAAAGAAATTGGTTTCTGCTACTTTTACCAGGGAACTCATGGTGCTCTAAGATTTATATAAAATTGTAAATATTAAACTCATCATTGTGCCTTGTATAACAGAGTGGGTTGGCCCTCTGTCTAGTAGGAGAAAAATGCATTGGTATTTAATTATTTATAAAGCCATTTTGGGGGATGTTTGCCAATATAAAAAAAAAATCCCAAAAAGAGATTTCATGGAGGCACTTGTCCATTAAGACCGCATTCTTGTTGGCTACCTGCTCTTTGAGGAGAGTAGGTGATTTACAGGCCCTTTCTGTGGCACCTTCTTTCCTGAAGTTCACTCCAGGCATGGTCAGTGCCTTCCTGCACACTAGAGCGGGTTACGTTCCCAAGGTGCCCTCGGTCGTCCCAAAACCTGTCAGGCTCCAGGCATTCAAATCTCCTCCATTCCAGACCAGGAGAGATTAAACCGGCTGTGCCCTGGTCTGAGCACTGGACTGTTATGTCTGCTGGACAAGTCCCTGGAGGCAGTCAGAACAATTGTTACGGCCCTCCGAGGAGTGGCCTTCCTGCTAATAAGCAGACACTCAGCAGATGGATTATTGACCCTATAGCATCTTCTTACGGGTCCTCTGGTCTCCCTGCTCCATTCGAGGTCAGAGATCGCTCTACACGGAGTGTGGCAGCCTCCAAGGCTTGGTCCTTTGGAGTGTCCCTCCAAGACCTCTGCGATGCTGCGGGCTGGTACCCCGCTCAGCTTTGGCAGGTTTTACAACCTTGACCTCTGTGCCACTGCTGGCACCTCTGTCCTTCGACCTAGCTGTGCTCATTCACACTAGTCAGGGACTGGTCAGTGTGGTGTTATTGGACTCTCGTTCCCAAAGCGTTCCGACGTAGCTCGAGTTTCTGAAAGGGAATGTCTCCAGGTTACGTATGTAACCCTAGTTCTCTGAGGGAACAAGATGTTGCATCTCTATGCCACACCTCCAGAGTCTCTTCAGCACTTCCTTCTCAGTTACAGAAGCTAAAGCCGGCTTCTCTCTATTGCCGTTTTATACTTCCTGGTCATGATGTCACCCTGCCGGTGACAGCCTACCTTCAATTTTGACTTATTAAACTCATTATTCAAAGCATGGACAATGCAGTCGTGTTCCCAAAGCGTTCCGACGCAGCGTTTCGTTCCCTCAGATAACTAGGGTTACATACATAACCTAGAGACCTTCCAGGGCACCATCATCTCTCAGGGCCTGAAGTGGAACAATCACATCGACTCCACTGATAAAACTGACAAAACAAATAAAACATATGTGCAATACTACATTTTACTAATCTAAATCTGTACTTTTCTGTGCGATAATACTTTGCACATTTTTTATAAAGAGAAATAAAATAATTTTTTTTCTTTTTTTTATTATTTTGCCTTTTTATTTCCATTTTACTTTTAAAAATGTGCAACTAGAAGCTTCTGCAATAAATACATTCTGCAATTAATTTTATTTAATCAGTTTAATTTGTGCCAATTTGATCGATTACTTAATTGAATTAATTATAAAAAGGGTATTGCATTAATTGTATTTATTTTATTTCACCAAAACATTCAAAAGTATTATTTTATATATTATTTAACCAAGCAGGCATTTTATTCAAAATTGTTAGAAAAAAGATTTTTTTTAAAGTTGATCACGAAGGTCAGTGATAAACTGCATTATAAGAAAAAGACAAGCAATTTCTTGTTCTGCATTTCTTCCTTTAAACTGTACCAAAATTGAACCGGATTGTAAGTGAAAAACTGAAGTAGGAACCGAACCGTGAATGTTGTGTACCGTTACACCCCTACTAGTGACTGTCTGTCCTTTGTCCTTGTAACGTCTCCCTCCAACCAGCATAATATAAAGCTAGTGTGGACTTTATTCAGTGCAATCCATGTGCACTACAGCAGCATATGAGCTCATCCAAGTTTCCTAAATAGTGACCATTTTTAAACAAATATTTGAAGTTTCTGTGACATCAGCGATTTACAGTGCTGTCGAGGCATGTTTTTCATTTTGTTAAGGTTTGTGACTGTAAGCATTTATTCTGTTTAACAGTGTAAAATGAATTGTATGTAACTGTGTTTGTTTTTTTATTCTCACAGCCACTAAAAGCACAGGACAATACATTTACTTCTCTAGTTTAAAGAATTGGTCTGATGCTCAAAGTTACTGCAGACAGTATCACACAGATCTGGCCAGTGCAAAAACCTCGACAGAGAATTCAATCATCAAAGCAATGATCAGTGACGACACATGGTTTGGTCTGTTCAGAGATTCGTGGAAATGGTCAGATGGTACCATTTTTACCAGCATTCCCATGATGCCTGGACAACCAGATAATCTCCTGAAGAACGAAAACTGTATGGCTTTAACGAATAGTGAAGCATCTGATGAGCTTTGCTCAGACATAAAACCTTTCTTCTGTTACTCCTGTGAGTTTCATTCACTCTCATATTCACCCCAATTCATAGCTTTTACAGGTATTATTGTGTATTTGATGCGTGTTTTCTTGTTTACCAGCAATCACAGAACGAAAACAAATCATTCGAGTCAAACTTCAGGCCAATTCAGATGTTAATGATCCTTCACTAAAGGAAGCCGTCCTGAATAAGGTGGGTTTCATCCTCCACTAATGTCAAAATAATTTCTCAGTAATGCAGCCAGAACCTCAGCCTTCATCTCATTAGTAGTGTTTTTAGAATAATAAATTATATAATAACGACACAGATTTCTCTTTTGTATACTATTTAGCACTAAAGCTCATGTTCTCCTCTTTAGATTTGGCAAAAACTCAGTGTTTACTGGAACATCACTGTGAAATGGAGAGGAATCAGACGGATTGGTGTTTAAAAAGAGAAAAGCAGATGTGATGTGATGTAAATGTCTTTTGTGTCTCTCAGTTGGCTGTTAAATGATATAGCTATATATAACCGCATTTAGAGAGAGAATATGTTAAGAAATATACAGGATATATATATATATATATATATATATATATATATATATATATATATATATATATATATATAGGGTTAGGGCTTTGTTTTTTAAATATATAATAGTTATTTATTCAACAGCTCTTCATGAAATACAGTAGTGATATGTATATGGTGTTACTGGGTTTACTGTCTCTTTGTATTATGTTGAACTTTTTCTTTTGTGGAAAATGTTGCACATGTGCATTTTATGTAACTAGTTTAAGTGTTGTGTAATTCTATGTAACGCACTGTTTATCAATTAAATGACAATTAAAGTCACATGGATGATTTGACCTTTAAATATAAACTTCCTTTCACTCTTTCATTGCAGTTAGTGGATTTTCTAATATAATAAACATGCATTTGTATAAAGCAGCAATATTTTTCCATGGCCATGTTGATTAGAGTATTAAAAACCTTTAAAGTATTAGATGAAGGTACATTTAGAACACATACAAATGTATGTTCTAGTCAATACTGACACAAAAGAATACAAGTCCAGGTCAAGACAAGAGACAAGTGTCCAGCTGAACATAAGGCTCTGGATAAGGGCATCTACCAAATGTAAGACACTGGACTTCTGATTGGAAGGTTGTAGGTTCAAATCCCAGCAAATCCAGAAAAGGAAATTTGCCAAATGCCATTATTGTAAATTTCAATGAGATTGAGTCAAAACCAAGACAATGAAGTTCTAATCAATACAAGACATAGAATCTGAGTCTTGGTTGAGATAATGGAGTATGAGTCCAGACCAAGACAATAAAGTTCACGTCAATGTAGCACATTATACAGATGTGACCAGTAAGAATGCGTGTCACAGTAAAACAGATCCCACGACTTGCCGTGGCAAAAACGGGCGCTTAACGAAGTTCCCTGGCACACGTAGTACATTACCAGTAGGGGGCAGTCGTGTTGCATTAATAGTTATAGCGTGTACTGGAACCGATGCAGGCGTGTATTGACAGCAAGTGACGGAGTTTATTAACGTGTGAGAACCACATGTTTAAGTATATTGTTTATGTATAGCTCAAATAGAAATAAAATCTTAATGATTCAGTTCGTTTTTTTTTACAAGCTTCTCATTGGCATTTGAGCAGACATGACCTGTTCAGCCATGTTATGGTTTTTATCCAAAATTACTCACTAATGCTTGGTGTTATATATTACATGATTCTGTCATCACTGGTATGCTCATTAGGGATAAACCTACATAGACTGTATGTATTTCTGTAAAGCTGCTTTGGTGCACTGTCCACTGTTAAAAAGTGCTACACAAATAACATGGAATAAAATTTACTTACATTATACATGTAGGACATGTAGGAATGTTTTTGCTAGTAAAAGTTTTATGTTTCAAATGAAATGCAAATTACACTGCAAATGAGAAAGAAATGCAAGTGTTTTTTGTTGCTGTGTTTTTGGAGAAATTCCATACAGAAAGGTGAGACGATGTCAAGACATGAACCAGGATTTCAGCATTGTTTTTATTGAACATGGAGTGAAGATGTGAAGAAAAAATAAAGAGATTTTGAAACAGATTACACTCGAATGCTAAACTGCAGAAGAAAGTTTAACAACTCCCCTGTGTGTAAAGTAAAAGTAAATGAAATCTTTGATAGTGTGGGTTTTGGGGTGAAGGGTGAAGGGTGAAGGGTTATGTAGTAATGCTGTATTGGTGGTAGTTTCAAGACTAAAATAAATCCGATTGTCAAAACAGTGAGAATAAATAGTGGGAGATAATAATAAAGATGGAGGATGATCTGCATGTGATCTGAATAACTGCTGAGATTTCAGCATTAAATAAAAAAAATTATTAATAATAAAAAAAAGTATGAAACAAGAAATATGTAAATATTGCTGTTGAATTGGGGGAATAAAAGTCTCAGGGGGAGGACTGTTATTGGAAAATGATTAACACTGTTAGACCAATTTAGAAGTTCAGAAGAGATCATAGTACCAAACATTTAAAGTACCAACCTGAACCTCCACTCTCCTCCACTTCTCCTTTTCCTGCTGTCTCTGTAGACGTCTTCCTCCTCTCCTTCTCCTCCTTCAGGCAACAGCAGCACAATTTTCACCTGTACCATGTTCTCTAACAATACCTGTGGCGGTCTTTCATAACGCAACCCTCCCCATTTATCCGGGCTTGAGACCGACACTGAGAGTGATCTGACTTGTGCAACACAAAAGACTTAAATTCACTCTTGTTCTCATTCTAGTTCTCATACAAAATGTTGCCTTCAGTCAATCCACAGATTTTCTTCTACCTGTTTAAGGGCTTGGTTTACAGACGGTGTACCTCAGTCACTAGTAATTGTTTTAGGTGTTAGGCATCATGGAATAAAGTCTGTAAAATGGACCTTAACTACTGCTCCTGAATCTTGTTTGGAGGTAAGAAAAGACTCTAGAGAACATATTCCCAGGCAGTACCCTCATTTTCCCCTCAGTGGGTTGCAGTCTAATAAAATACATTTGTAAATGGTTTTTGTGGTTGTGTACATGCTGCTTGTTCATCTATTTGGTTTCTTCTCAATATACTGTAGATGTTGAACATTTTTTGGGAGTAATTTATGAATTTTGTGAATTAATGCTGTGCTGTTGTCCTGTACACCCCCCCTTTGACACTTGGTCTTTCACAAAAAGAAAAAAAACAAATGTTTTGGTAAACAAAGGAGATTTTCTTCGCCAGAGTCGCCACTGGCTCGCTCATTAGGGACAAACTTATAAATTAGTATATAATTACGAACATGCTGCTTTATCTCTGTAAAGCTGCTTTAAGACAATGTACATTGTTAAAAGTGCTACACAAATAAGAAGAAATTGAATTGAATTGATCCGGACCATATCACACTACTTCTCTGACCTCCAGGTCTTCTGCTCTATTCCTTGACTGAAAAACCTGTAAGTCAGCTGTGAGTGTGTGATAGTGTGCACGTGGCCAAGCTTCGGTCTGTGAAGATGAAAGTAAACACATACGTTTTTTGCTGTTGGTGAACCTGTTACTCCCCACCTCACACTCTCCACAGGGTGTAATAGTGTCATCATCAGCAATCACACTAATCATCACATGCCCGGGTGTCTGTGTGGCTGCTAGATTTTGCCGCCTCATCCGCTATTGCATTCCCTGTAGAAACGGTATCTGATGCATTAGTGTGAGCTTCACATTTACATATTGCTGTTTGAAGAACCTGAAAAAACACAGCAAAGCAAATTACATTTGTAGAAATGTACAAAAAGGCAACTAAAGAAAGGTTGCATTAGAGCCCTGTTGGACTGTTTTTTTATTCCCTCTCCCGCTGAATTCCTGACCATCACCGCCCACTCCCGCAGTGTGTTTCCTGCTTCCACAAACATTCTCTCACAGCATATAAAGATTGTGTACAAACGCACACAAACATTAGGGCTAATATTAACTTACAGAACAATAACAATCACCTCGTTTTTGTGACATAAATACCCATTTTAATTTTCTTCTCCAATTTATTTGTTGACTTTATTCTTGGTATAAAGCCCTATGGCAGATCGCAGGACTGCGGGACTCACGCTATATTTGTTTCACCGCTACGGCAAAGATAAAACCACCTGCGAGGTTTGCGTTGCATCTCACAGGCTCCTAATCCTAACGCAGCCCTGTAGGCTGGAGACACAGGGAAACAAAACACAAACCACAGACTACATTATGTTGAGATTTGAGCAAAGAAACTAGGACATGAGGAGGACTTAGACACAAGATGATTGGGTACAAATAATAATCGAAAAGGGCACACAAACACACTAGCAAAAAGAAACAACAACTAAAAGACACGAGGAAGAAAAATGAATCCTTGGAAAACCCCAAAATCTTGATAGTGGTCTTTAGTCCCAGACCTTAAAAAAAGACATTTTAAATCCCAGACTTTTTCTCTGTTAATAATTTCCTGAAAATCACTGACGTGATCTCTTGAGGTCTTGTTTCTTCAAATCTCAGCACTTCCCTTTTCTTCCTCATACCCTCTCAGAGAGTTTTTCCTCACTACTGGTTCGCTCATTAGGGACACACTTACAATAATAAGGAACAAACTTATACTTTATTTTATTACTGCTTTATCTCTGTAAAGCTGCTTAAAGACAATGTACATTGTTAAAAGTGCTATAAAAATGAATTGAATTATGCAATCCTGATGATGATGCCAAATTTGTTATGGAAAACGAATAAACAGACGCAGAGGAATATGACAACAGTAAATCTGATTATTTTTAATGCACAGAGAAAAAATGTGCGAACACTTCAGAAACACTCATACAAAGTTCGGTCATACAGGAAGCTCGTGTGTGGTGGGTGATCACTTCTTCACTGGCTGCTGTTTGTTATCCTCCAACAAATTCACCTTGCTGCTGTGATCTTCCTGCTCTGATGCATTTTATCTTTCAGTTCATGCTGTTCAGGCAGTTTTCAGTTAAACCATATGTTCCAACCTTCTTCTTTGTAGCTATAACTTCAGTCACACACACTTGGTCCATTGTTTCTCCCTCAGTTCCTCTGCACTTTACAGATTTTCTCTGTGTAAATTGTAAATTTTTTAGAACGGTAATTTAATTGTACCTAATTAAAAGTACATCCAGATAATACTGATTTTCCATAACAAATGGATTTTCATTCATAAGTACAAAAATAATACTTTAAAAAAACATTTATATAAAACATTTTGCTACAAAAAAATAATTCTTTTTCTTTAAAATTGAATGATGGATGGCTTCCTTCATGCTGATAAACAAAAAGAATACAGAAATTAAATTAGAATTTAAATAAACAAATGCTTTCATAAATAAAATTCTGAAAGAAATCATCACATACCTCTTAACATGCACCCCGTAGACAGTTTCATTAACATCTGAGAGAGTAAAAAAAAATTATATATATATATATATATATATACACAAACACACATGCGTACATACACACACTATATTGCCAAAAGTATTGGGACACCTGGTCATAAATATGGTATGTGATTTTTGAGCATCAAATTCCACAATTAGTCCCAATTTGCTCTTATAATTCACTCTTCTGGGAAGATGTTCCACTAGATTTTGGAGTGTGGTTATGGATATGTGTGTTCATCACCCATGAAAGGCAGATATGGCATCTGATGTAGGTGAGGAGACCTGGGGTGCAGTCAGTGTTCACATTCATCCCAAAGGTGTTCAGTAGGGATGAGATCAGAGCTCTATAGCAGACCACTCAAGATCTTCCTCTCCAAAGGATGTACACCAGATCTCCATGGAGCTCACTTTGTGCACAGGGGCATTGCCATGCTGGAACAGGTTTGGGTTTCCAAGTTCAAGTGAATGCAAAATGGGTTTTTTTAGCACATCTAAAGCTTTGTGGTAACAGATTGGAAAAAAAACACATATAGCAGGAAAGGTGACCCAATACTTTTGGCAATATAGTGTGTTATATACACACACACACACACACACACACACACACACACACACACAGGAGCTCATATACAATAGACAAACAAACAATGAACATACCTGATCTTCTTCCCCGTCGTCCTGAAAGCGATGGTGTAGTGTGTTATTCTTGCAAGTCAGCTTTCAGTCACAGTGTGTGAAGTGTGTTTCTTCTCAGCAATCCTCTTCACTGCAAACTCCATTTCATCCTTCTTCTACACAATGTATGTATAATTACATAAACATATACATTTAATCAATAAATACATCTTAAACAACTGTTCAAAACACTGGGTCTTGTCACATATTTGATAACATGTAATGCAGTTCTGCCTCGAGGTTACTCCAAATGATCTCAAACTGCCTTCTGGTTCACCAAACACTTCTTCATGCTGCATTCTAGCTTTGTCTCTCTGCCTCCTAGTTTTACCAAAAACATTTTTATTCTGCTGTCAGACTTTATAGAATAGACTTTATGTCACATATACATTACAGCAGAGTGAAATTCTTTCTTTGCATATCCCAGCTTGCTCAGGAGCTGGGGTCAGAGCCCAAGGTCAAGCATGATACAGCACCCCCTGGAGGGTTAAGGGCCTTGCTCAAGAGTGGCAGCTTGGCGATACCGGGGCTTTAGTAACCCAGCACCTTAACCACTGAGCTCCCACTCTACTGCTTACCACTGTGGATTATGTCTTTTCTTGTCCCCATTTCAGGGCCAAGATCACGGCTTCAACTTTTCCTGATTTTAAAAAGAACACCATCAAACCTCCACCTTTGTTCTTTGAGACACTTCCTTAACACTGGAAATTGCACCAAAAGGCCTCAAAAGTGTGTGGATATTGTGTGAAGAGGTACAGGAGCTTCTGTTGAACTTTAGGACCCATTATGGTGTTTTGAGAGCCATCATTAAGATATTCTGTATTTTTATTTATTTATTTTTCTTTCCATGTTTTGTTTTTGGATCCAGACTAAATTGTTTATGTCTACTATCTGTTGTCTCTGGCTGTGATCTTCTTTGTGTACACTTCTACCTTTCTCAATTCCTGATGTACAGTTTTCAGAAGCTCTATTTCTCCTGTATGGAATATTCTTACAGATCCTACATCAGAATCTGGCTTACAGTAATGAAGACACACACATTTCTACTTAGAAATAAGGAATGCAGTACAGTAAATAGAGGATTACTCACACTTTCATCGTGTTGTCTTTCCAGGGTGTGTTTTTCCAGGTTCTGTTCATTTTCACTCCTGTTTTCTTGAACTATTGGTGAAACAGTCGTAATTCCGAACACATCAAAGAATTTGAGCAAGAAGGAGGAATAGGTCTCTAGGATTGAGGGAGGAGATCGTCCAAGGAATTCACTCAGCTTTAACTGGAGAATCCGCTGGAATATTAATGTGGAGTTAATAAGAAAAAAAGACGTTAAAATTTTACTTAAAAATTAATTTTTTTACAGATATTTTTATTAGGAATCTGATTTTTTTTTTTTGTGATTTAATTTGATCTTTAATTTGCTGATAGTGATGAAGTAGACTTTAAAAAAATAGATTTATTTTTTTATTGTACGCACCATGTCCCCATAGTTACATGGTGTCTGATTCTTGTCCATTTTCTTAGTCACACTGGCATTTTTCTTCAAGTAGGAAAACTGATCTCCAAATGAATTTGTGCTAAGATTCACCTTCATAAAAAAGAAAAGAGAAATAATTAATAACCAACCTTTTCTCTACATGTAGAACCAAAAAGTGGTGTAGCAGGTGTGTGTGTGTGTGTGTTTAGTGGGAGTGTTTAGTTAATGTAACACACCTGACACCTATCCGTGCTGTTTATAATAACAAGGTCTCTCTCTCTCTCTCTCTCTCTCACTCACACACACACACACACACACACACACACACACACACACACACACACACTGTGTTGTCCAATCAGCAGTAATGTGAAGGAGTCAAAATGCTGTTTCCTTGTATTTTGCTACTGTGCTGTAGTATGAGGCCAAAACCAAAATAAATCATTTGCTCAGTCTTTAGTGTGAAAACCCTGTGTAGTCCATTTAAGAAAAAAACAATATAGTAAACTAACATTTTCTAAATTGTAGAGCCAGTGTGCAGAGAAGACATCAGAAAGACAGGTATCTCTTTTCTTGTCATAATAATGACCATAGGAAACTTCATCTGGCTTGCATGACGAAACTGCGTACACTGAAACAAAAGGATAAAAACTCATGAGAAAACAAACCTAAACATATCTGAATCATCACTTTTCACAGAATCGTCATCACACTCACCGTTACGTTCCTCTGACAGTTTCTCCAGCATTGATCCAGAATGACAAGCTCCCACATAAATGACCATCTGCAAACAGTGACCCAGTTCAAAAGATTCGTATAATTAGAGGACGAAATATAAAGTCACACACACACTTTAAACTATTTATGAACAAGGGAAATATGAAAGGAATGGAATGGGGAGAAATCTGGATTGTAATTGGTCAGAAGGTCTGACATTAGTGCAGCTACAATCACAGGTTTATATTACTACATTTGTTCTAATACATGATGTCACTACAGTCCACTCTTAAACTATTGGAACAGCGATTTATTTGTTTCTTACTGAAAACAAAAACAATGTCACCTACAACCAACACGAGGGCAGGGGTGAAGGTATCATAATCTACTCTATATGTGGGGTCAGAAATCAGAATCATAAAGTCTTATTGGAATTAATAAAGAAATACAGAGATGAGCCAGAGATGAGCTCTGTTGCTATGAGCAAAAGAAGCGGGAAGAGAAAAGAGTCTAGAGAGAGAGAGAAAACACAAACAAAGTGAAAGTTAATAATAAAAGTGTGATTGCGGCAGAATAAAGACTTTTTTGCTGTTGTTGGACCTGCCACCTGTCTCCTCTTTCTTCTACCCTCAGCCAGCCTGCACACTGGTGCAGAAACCCAGGGTGATTCAGCCATGCCACTATTGAGCCTCCATGGAGTGGGTCCAGTGCCAATATCTAACATTGCTATATCATGTGGTGTGGGTGGCTGAAGAACATCTGGCAGTGTATCCAGAGGCAGGTGACGGGTTCAGCAACAAGAAAACACTGATTTACCTTTGAGCTATAAGAAAGGCAGGTAGAAAAAGGAAAAGAGAACACAGGAATGTATTCAAATATAAAATGCACCTTTAAAAACTTGCGCTTCCTTGACATTTCCTTCACAGTTTTAACAAGGTCGTCTGCATTAAGCTGCAACAGAGAACTAATTATTATATCACCTCAGTATAATACAGTTAATGGGACTCAAAAATCTAGCAACCTTCTCACATTTTATTTATCTAGCAGGTGAAGGAAAACTTCACTACCCATTACTTCAGTATAGTGCACTTTACACAGAGAGGGTAATAACAGAAGGGGTAAAAAAAAAGTATCATACCGTGGAATAAGGAAAACTGAAGTGCCCATGACTTCCATGGCTTGATAAGTAGACGAATATAGTGTCATTTTCATCACTGAAAGACAACAAAATGTTCTTGTCATGATAAGTTAAGAAGAGTTGGTTTCTGCTCTCACTTGGATTATAGTAGCTATAAACACTCATTTCTACACCAGCCTCTGTTTTAATATGATAAAAAACACAGCTTGTCATGTTACAGAGAAACCATAAACTTCTCACACACCCTCAAATTTTACCCTGAAATTCTCTTTATATGGAGTGTTCAACAGAAAATCTCAAGTCAAGTCAAGTCAAGAGGCTTTTATTGTCATTTCTACTATACACAGTGGTACACAGTACACAGTAAAAATGAGACAACGTTTCTCCAGAACCCTGGTGCTACACTAAACAACAAACAACAAAACAACATTAAGCTAAAACACAAGTTACATAAAGTGCATAGAGTGCAACCTGATGCAAACAGTGCAGACAGACAGTGCAGACAGACGACACAAGACAAGACACAAAACCCAATATAGCGTTGACCAGTAAACCTACTGTATACATGATTATACAGTACTGTACAAGAAAACTGTAAAAACTATACAAAATATAAACTATATCCCAGAAGTGAGTGTAAACAGTGTAGTGCAAAAAAATACAGCAGCGGTCGAAGGTGCAAAAACAGCATGTAAACAGTATAATACAGTGAAAATCCTAAATGTGCAAGAACAGCACTCAGTAAAGTGATAACATATTAGAAGTGCATTAATATAAATCTGTGATATGCAGCTTCACTGTTATTATCAGAATCTCAAATTCAGTAGGCAGGTGTAGGGAACTAACTTATTGAATAACTTCTATCTAACATAGTCCATAGTTTCTACCTTCGTATTACTTTTTTTCCAGCAGTTGAATCTCCACACAGTGCAGCCAGAAAGTTTTTAGCTGATACCTCCTGATAACAGACAATTTCAAAACCATTAATTCCACTTCACAGGCAGGGTATGAATCGTGTATTACAGGTAGAACATTTTACCTCTCCAGTGTAGTCCTTTGGAACCCCAGTGTAAACATTAGGACCATTTGGGACGTTGATTATGGTGCCAGGAACAGGATTTCTGCAAAAAAAATATAGCTGTAAAAAGGATTCTAGACATTTTTCCTCCCTGATAGCAAAGTTCAGGAATGTTTTTAATTGGACTAAAAATGTGATTTTAAATGTCTCTAATTTTGGACTGAAAATTATTCCCACAGTCTCTCCTTCCTTAAAACTGAAAAAAAAGATTCAGGAAAGCATGAAAATGAGACTTGCACAGCTATTGGAAGAGGAGAGAGGGCTGATGTTTCTGCTGTAGGTTGAACATTTACACCAGCCACAACTGGTTCCATGGTCTGATGCGGCAGCCATTAGGAAATAGATGCAGTGATGTGCACAAACCTGAAACACCAGCATTCTGTTCTTCACAGATGGAGGGTTTGTTAAACTCAAATTAATATTACCTACTGTACCATTACCCACGCACCATTACTCCTTTATAATGTTAAGACACAGTTGTCCTGTAAACTAAACTATAAACTAAAATTCACTGCCTGTATTGCACTTCACCTACAGTCCATCAATTGCTCTGGAAACCTGCAGATAACATCAGCTGGTCCATCTCCCTTATAGACACCAAGCAAGGACCAGTATACCTTTCACTGTCAGGCAAGTAAGATAGACCCAAACTCTATCAGAATAACTTACTTAAGCTCAGTATTACTATGGTATTGATTGTATTTTTGTCCATAAATATCTAAATAGTTATTCCCAATAGTATAATTCTCTTCATTTCATTACATTTCTCTCAGAGTGTCTGCTAAAGTTTATATCTGATCAGATTTAAGCCATCATATCACATGTTGCTTGGATCAGAGGAATCTGTCGTGAACCTTCAGAATAAACAGTGTGGGCATCTGCAGCTTTGAATACATGCTGCTTGAAGGATGTTGTTTTATCCAATCAGATTTCGAGTTGGCAACATTGAGGCCCTCTAGCAGGCATACAATAACATTCTCTTTTACGTCCTTTGATGATCAGAGAGCGTCACTAGTCAGAGCTCACAAACTGCATCTGCAGCAAACTGCATCTTAAATCTATTCATGTGGATTTAATGCTTTTATTCCACAACGACCGACAGAGAGGACGACATTTTCAAGAAATGCTAGACATCGTTGGGAAAAGTTGCCAAAACAGTTAAGCTTTTCCTTGCAACATTTTCTTTCCACAAAATGAACACAATACACACAATTTGCCTTCATTTCAAATCCCCTGGAAAACCATTTTACTTCCTTGCCCTGAGATGGTTCTTGGTAAGTTCTAATATGATCTCTGCTCTCTCATTTTTCACCCTTTCTTGGTTCTACATGGTGAAATTAGTGCAGTAGTAAAACTATGACCTGTTGAACTCTGTAATACTCACTTATTATTCTGAGCGATATCATCATGCATCATCACCACAATCTGCTCATCTGGAATCCCATTCCTGTGTACTATCTGGTAAGCGTGACACACGTTGGCCTGTAAATAGTATTGAGAAAATTAGAAATGAAAGCCTGCATGTACTATATATATATATATATATACACTTTTTACTAATATAAAACTATTAATATTAATACAAATGATATGAATATGGCACATGGATCATTCAACAAAAGTGGCACTTAAATAAACCACCAAATTAAAATTATACCAAAAACAAACAAAAGTTATTACATAAATTGTTTATATTTTTTTTTTGGTAACAGATTGATTTCTAGCAGAAAGTTTAAAATTGTTACCTGGTGTCCATAGTCTTCCCAACCTTTAGAACCCGCTGCCAGGAGAACCCAGTGTTTACTGTTGCTACCAGTCATATTCACTATAAAACAAAGAAATGTTACATGTGACTGATCAAATTTATCACATCACAAATGTGTTCATTCCTTCCTCTCATCTACTCATCTTATTCACAAAATTAATGTGTTTCCACCTTTCCTTTAACCATCTCCATCACAAAACACATGTTCCTACCTCTCCTCTGTCCAGAAATTGATTCAGCTCAGTCTTCATATAGGTAAATGCCAAAAACAGAGATGTTCGTTTTATATATCCAGCAGACTTTCATTTTCACTTTATCACTTATCAGGATGCAAATTTTGAAATCCACATTTTATTTTTCAGGTAAAGCAGCAGTTGCTCCAGACCTGAAAACAAGAAGGCCATCAACATACTGTTGGGTTATAAAGGGTTTTATTGTGGCTGTTCGTTTATTTGCAATAATATCAGCTCTAGTTTTAAACAGTAAATTAAGATCAGTGCATTTACTGAGTGAAACTGAAAGTGCACACACACACACACACACACAAATTCCCCTAACATCACTCTGAGTCACCAGTATTTTATTAAATTCCCCTTTGCATTTACGATTACAGTGATCAAATTCCCTTAAGGACAAAAACAACAGTTTTTGTGAAAATGTAAAGTTCATAAAAATGCGAGAGATGACGTATTTTTTATGAAGGCCATTTAACATCTCCATAAACGAACAGAGCACATCAGAACTGATCTTTGTAATTAATAACCAAATTTACATGCAACAAGATTCTCGTTACTAAACTTCAGATGTTACCCTTTGGACCTGGTTAGAGAGCTCACCCCCATCCAAATCAATGTTGATATCTTGCTTAAATCTTGAAAGTGTCATTCAACTTTCTAGGCCCATTCGCAATGTCCTGAAGCACAATCAAATCCTCAGGGATTTACATTTACATTTACATTTACATTTACATTTACATTTGCGGCATTTAGCAGACTCCCTTATCCAGAGCGACGTACAAAAGTGCTTTGAGTCTCTAGTAATGAATAAATCTACACTGGTACGCAAGATTACACACTCAATATAAATATAACTCTTGAATTCTACAAGCTTGGAAAGTGCTAATTGAAGTGTTTCAGGAAGATGAAGGTCTTCAGTCGTCACTTGAAGATAATTAGGGACTCTGCTGTACGGACATCTAGGGGAAGTTCATTCCACCACCTTGGTGCCAGAACAGAGAAGAACCTTAAAGTGTACTTACCTCTCATTCTGAGAGAAGGCGGTACCAGTGGAGCAGTGCTGGAGGATCTCAGACAGCGTGGTGCAGTGCGAGATGTGATGAGGTCACTGAGATAAGATGGTGCTGGTCCATTTTTGGCCTTGTAGGCAAGCATCAGTGTTTTGAATCTGATACGTGCAGCTACTGGGAGCCAGTGGAGGAGCAGCAGTGGGGTGGTGTGGGAGAACTTGGGCTGATTGAACACAAGTCGTGCAGCTGCGTTTTGGATCATTTGCAGTGGACGGATAGCGTTCAGGGGAAGACCTGCCAGCAGAGAGTTGCAGTAGTCCAGTCTTGAAATGACAAGAGACTGAACAAGCACCTGGGCAGCCTGTATGGACAGAAATGGTCGAATCCTTCGGATGTTGAAGAGAAGAAATCGACAAGAACGAGCAACATTAGCGACATGTGGGAAGAAGGACCGTTCATTGTCCATAGTTTCCCCAAGGTTACGAGCAGTGGCTGATGGGGAGAGCAGAGAGTCATAAGGTGTTATTTGGAGATCTTGACCTGGAGATGAATCGCCTGGGATGACCAGCAGTTCTGTTATGCTGGGGTTGAGTTTTAGTTGGTGAGCATGGGATGATCCCCACATTACTGTATTAATTCTGATAGTGTATTTAAAAACTGTGTACACAGTTCACATCTGTGTATGTGTTTGCACCTGACACCAAGACAAATTGCTAGTAATGTAGCAGACACATCTGAATGTTTTCTTTGTTTGATTTAATTTGATAAATAATATTTTGGCAGGTTCTGAGTTTTGACATTATATTATATTTTTTACCTTTTGTACATATACGGGACTCTTATTTTGAAGAGCGGCAGCGCGCAAGGCATTACGGTCACGGATTACGGCTGTATGTATGCATAATCGCATGGTTCATCAGCTTTGTAACATTATACTTGTATATTTGGATTAGCACCCCCCTAAAGGGCATAAGCTCTTACGGTGATCTGTTTAAGTTGCCAAGGTTTAATAAAACGTCTTTGAGACCATCTGTAAAGTTTAGTCGTTATTAGGTTGGGGTCCGCTATAGTAAGAGCTTCACCCTCGCTGTTTCATGACGCTGCACGTGCTTCTCGAGACGACGGTAAACGGAACACAGCACTCGGAATCGGCGTGACGGTCAACAGAGTTCAAAAGGCATGAAAAAGTGAACTTATTATGGAAACGGACACAGAAAAACAACAGTCTAAAGGCCCATCTCAAAGAGAAACGGAAGGTGAAGGAGAACAGGCTGTGGACGGAGCTGTTAAAGGTAAAGATAAAAATGAATCTGAATGGCAAAGTCAAGTGCAAGACAGTACAGAGCTCCCTCGACGTTCAGAACGGCATCATGTTCCCACAGAAAAAATGCTTGCATATAGAAAGGAGGAATGCAGTAAGAAAGAGAAAAGATTAATCACTATGTATGAAGAATGGAAATTAGAAGCCCGCAAAGCAAGACGTGACTTAAAATCAGACATTTCAGAAAAACAGTTAGCAGAAACGGCAGACTCCCTGGAGAATAAAAGAAACTGCATCATGAAAATCTTCAGTGAAATAAGGGAGCATATTATACCTGCTGCTGAATTAAGACGTAAAATTGATGCATGTGAGGCTGTTACAAAGGACATCATTAACATTGTGTTGGAAAGACTGGCAACAGTTGATGGAGAGTTTGATGAAGACAGAGAAAAAGGCCGTCTTCGTGAACTTTTAGCACATAGTTACGCTCGCTCTATATACGGCTCGACTGCTTCAGAAGACATCAGCAGCCACTCTGGATCATCTTGTTCAACAGACAAACGAGCAGATGCTGTAGCAGAGCTGGTTGCTAAGGAGGCTGAATATAAAATAATGCAAATTGAAAGACAACAAAAGGAAAAAATAAGATGTCTGGAAGATCAACTTAGGAAAGAGGTAGAAACTCATAAGTTTGAGATAGAACAATTACGAATGGAAAAGGATTTAGAGGTTGCTCGTGCCAAAGTAAATTCATATGATGAAGTTAAACAAGAGATGAATAGTCAGTCGATCATGAGTGAACATGAAAGTCATAGAAACTTAATTTCTTCTGTGACACATCAACAAAAGAATGTTGTTCAATCAGCACATCTCAGTGAAGTGACTCAGCTCGCACAAGCAGTTCAGGACAGCATAGCAATCAATAGACTTCCCATACCTGAGCCTACAGTGTTTAATGGAGACCCAATCCAGTTTGTGGAATGGAAATCCTCATTTATGTCACTCATAGATAAAAAAGGCATCTCCACGGCTGATAAACTCTATTATTTAAAAAAATATGTGAGTGGACCAGCACACAAATATCTTGAGGGCACTTTCTATCGAAGTGATGAGGCGGCTTACGAGGAAGCGTGGAACAAACTAAATCAAAGATTCGGCCAGCCCTTCGTAATTCAAAGAGCTTTCAGGGAGAGGCTTTCAAAATGGCCTAAAATACAGTCGAAAGATGCCGAAGGATTAAGGACATTTTCAGATTTCCTAAATGCCTGTTTTCAAGCTGTACCTCATGTCAAAGGCCTGGAAATATTGAACGACTGTGAGGAAAACCAAAAGTTGGTACAAAAACTTCCTGACTGGATAGCTTCCAGATGGAACCGGCAGGTTACAGTGTCTCTCATGGAAGGTAAAGATTTTCCAAGCTTTAAAGACTTTACTGAGTTTATGTCTACTGAGGCAGAAATTGTGTGTAATCCCATCACTTCTCTACATGCTCTTCATTCACGTGAGCTGCCTTCGGAAAAGGGAATATCAAAAGAAACGAGAAGAAATAAAGCAGTTGTCTTCCATACCCAGTCCTCTGTAAATAATGACAAAACCTTAGCAGCTAAAGGACAGTCAAGAACTTCATGCATGTTGTGTCAGGATGATAGTCATCGACTTTGCAAATGCCCAAAATTCATGGAGATGCCTCTGAAAGACAGAAGGGTCTATGTCAAAGACAACAAACTGTGTTACGGCTGTATAAAACCAGGACATTGTGCAAAGGAGTGTCGTCGTCGCTATACATGTGATGTATGTAAATTGCGGCATCCCACATGTCTTCATGATTACAATTATGAGACTAATGCAAACAGAGAAAGACCACTGTCAATGGTGAGAGATGTATATGCACAGGAAAGAGAAGCTACTAATGCCATGTCCCTTAATGTCACAAGTGGAGGTCAGTCAGTCACTACTTCAATGATTGTACCGGTTTGGGTGTCATCCTGTAAAAATCCATCTGAAGAGCAGCTCGTTTATGCTTTATTAGACACTCAAAGTGACACCAGTTTTATTGATGAAGCAGTGAGTAATGAGCTACAAGTAGATACTCACCCAGTAAAACTCAAGCTTACCACCATGCTAGGAGACAACGTTGTCATAAAAAGCAAGAGGGTCTCCGATCTTCGTGTGAGAGGGTACAATTCTTCAGTGCATATCGATCTTCCTCCTACATATACAAAAGAGTGTATTCCTATAATTTGTAATCACATAGCAACAAACGAAACAGCAAAGAACTGGAATCATCTAAAGCCAATCACAAACAAACTACCACCTCTACTCAGTTGTGAAGTAGGCCTGCTTATTGGCTATAACTGTCCTAGAGTACTAGCTCCCAGGAAAGTCATACTGGGTAAAGATGATGAGCCTTACGCCATTCTAACTGACCTAGGATGGAGTATTATAGGCTACTCCAACACAGGATTCCGTGATTCCACAATCAGTCTTTGTCACAGAATGACGACAAAGGAGTTGCCAACTTTAACACCTTTAGAGGCAATTCATGTTCTTGAATCAGATTTTAAGGATGTTGCCATGGATAACAAAGCAGTCTCACAAGAAGACATTATGTTCTTAGACAAACTCAGGGAAGGCATAAGGAAAAATTCTCAAGGACATTACGAAATGCCCCTTCCATTTAAACAAAGACCATTCTTACCAGACAACAGAGAGCTTGCCATTGTCAGACTCAAGCATTTGAGCAGAAAATTCTGCAAGGAGGAGAAATATAAGTCAGACTACATTGCTTACATGGACGACATCATTAAAAGAGGTGATGCAGAAATTGTGAATGATGATGGAACAGACGGAGAAAAATGGTATATACCCCATCATGGCATTTACCACCCAAAAAAGCCAGACAAATTACGTGTTGTGTTTGATTGTTCAGCGAAATATAAAAACACCAGTCTCAATGAACATCTGCTTACTGGACCTGACATGATAAACAACCTCACAGGTGTCCTCCTCAGGTTTAGAAAGCATCCTATCGCTGTAACATGTGATATTGAGAAAATGTTCCATCAATTTCATGTCCCAGAATGTGACCGTGATTATCTGCGCTCAGATGGTGGACAAATGGTGACACACATTCAGTACCTCAAGACTACAGAATGAGAGTACACCTTTTTGGTGCAGTGTCTTCGCCTGGTTGTGCGAACTATGGCCTAAGACATATAGCCAATGAGTACAGTCTTTCACACCCACTGGACGCACAATTCATCACCAGAGATTTTTATGTTGATGATGGAGTGGCAAGTGTGGAGACGGTGGAAAAAGCCATACAGTTAACAAAGGAAGCACAGGAGTTATGTGCTAAAGGCGGTCTCCGACTGCACCAGTTTATATCGAATGACCGCACCGTTCTGCAAAGTATACCAGCATCAGAATGTGCAGTAAGTTTTGGACCAAAGGATCTTACTTTCAATGACATGCCACTGGAAAGAGCATTAGGGATTCATTGGAACACACAAAGTGATAGTTTCAGATTCCATGTTCCTTTAAAGGATCAACCTACAACACGTCGTGGCATACTATCAGCCATCGCCTCCATATATGATCCTTTGGGCTTCGTATCTCCATATGTTCTTAATGGCAAAAAAATCCTTCAAGAAATGTGTCGCCAGGGTACAGGCTGGGATGACTCGCTTTCTCCAGCATTAAGCCCTCTGTGGAAGAAATGGCAAGATGACTTAGCCAACGTGGAAAAGATAAACATAGCACGATGTTATATACCTGCTGAATTCGGTAAGGTTGTAAAAACAGAAATACACCATTTCTCAGACACAAGTACCTGTGGCTATGGTCAATGTTCTTATCTGAGAGTAATGGACGAAAGGGAAAACATCTATTGTGCTTTTCTCATTGGTAAAGCTCGAGTTGCTCCCGCAAAAGTGGTCACGATACCACGTTTGGAATTAACAGAGCTGTTACTTCGTACATCCACAACTGTGTAACTTGTAGAAGGTTAAGAAAATCTGCTGAAGGTCAAAGGATGAGTGATCTTCCTACAGAACGTGTGGAACCTTCCTCACCGTTTACATATTGTGGTATGGATTGCTTTGGTCCTTTCATGACCAAAGAGGGCCGAAAGCAACACAAAAGGTATGGTCTGCTTTTGACATGTTTCTGTTCAAGAGCTATCCACATTGAGATGTTAGAAGACATGTCTACAGACGCATTCATCAACGCCCCACGATGCTTTATTGCTATTCGAGGAGCAGTGAGACAAATTCGATGTGACCAGGGTACCAATTTCATAGGAGCTAAAAATGAACTGAGTTCTGCATCACAGGAGCTTGACCCCGAAAGACTCAGTGTTTTTCTTGCTGACAAGCAATGTGACTTTATTTTTAATGCTCCCCATTCCAGTCATGCTGGTGGTGTATGGGAGCGGCAGATCAAAACTGTACGCAGTGTTCTAAGTTCAACTGTATCACTTTCATCAGGTAGACTTAGCGATGCTTCATTGCGCACTTTGTTTTATGAGGCAATGGCAGTAGTCAACAGTCGCCCCCTAACTGTGGACAACCTGAATGACCCTAAGAGTTTAGAACCACTCACGCCTAACCATCTAATTACCATGAAAGCCACAACAGCTTTACCACCTCCAGGAAAATTCACAAGAGAGGATGTTTATGGAAGAAAAAGGTGGAGACAGGTACAGTACCTTACGGAGCAATTTTGGAGTAGATGGAAAAAGGAATATCTACACACGATTGCTACACGACAGTGCTGGCATGCTCCTAAAAGAAATTTTCAGTGTCTCTACCAAGAAATCAGTGGAGAATAGGAAGGATCGTAGAGACTATTTAAAGCCCAGATGGACTGGTTAGGAAAGCCAAATTAATACTTGGTGACAGGAAACTGTCCAAGAAAGGAGAACGGATAAATAAGACATCAATGGTTGAAAGGCCAGCTCAAAAGTTGGTTTTGCTATTAGAAGCGGAGTGAATTGATTCACATATGGACGTTATGTTACTTCAAACACTCAAAGGTTAAAGAACCAAATGGAAATTATTCATGTTTAAGAGACATTTATAATTTGGTGGGAGTGTAGCAGACACATCTGAATGTTTTCTTTGTTTGATTTAATTTGATAAATAATATTTTGGCAGGTTCTGAGTTTTGACATTATATTATATTTTTTACCTTTTGTACATATACGGGACTCTTATTTTGAAGAGCGGCAGCGCGCAAGGCATTACGGTCACGGATTACGGCTGTATGTATGCATAATCGCATGGTTCATCAGCTTTGTAACATTATACTTGTATATTTGGATTAGCACCCCCCTAAAGGGCATAAGCTCTTACGGTGATCTGTTTAAGTTGCCAAGGTTTAATAAAACGTCTTTGAGACCATCTGTAAAGTTTAGTCGTTATTAGGTTGGGGTCCGCTATAAGTAATGTAAAGTGCTCTTTGCTAAACCCTTCGCTGTACCTGGCAATAAAACATTTTTCCGATTTTGAAAGAAGTATGCGGGGAAGAGAGCTGAGGATTGGGTTGCCAGGGTGTAGGGACACATTCTCGAATTCGTCATTCCGGGCAGAGAGGGTAACCAGGAAGTCAAGGATTGTGGGCGGCAAGTTCATCTTTAACCTCTGGTGATAAACACCAGATAAAGATGTAATACAATGCAGTGGGGTCCCAGCTGCCTGCAGAAGTGGTTGTCTGGAATTCCACCGCAAAATTGCCATAAAGATCAGTTGGCTTTGAAGATAGCTGCCAAGGTGTAGTGGTGTCAAAGATCTTGCGGAGCTCCATCGCAAAGGTCAGTAATCTAAACAGGTGGCCAACTGGTGCTGATCTTGGCATGCTCAGAAGGGAACTCGAATGACTGAAGCTGGAAAACAGCTTTTCAATCTAGATTGCTAGAAATAAATCTAGTTGATTTCAAGATGGTGCCGGTGAAGTCTGACTGTCAGACTGTAACAGTGTGGAGATTCTAAATCTGGGTGGAAATTTAACTGTACTATGGATCATTTAGATCGGAACCTTGCAGAACCTCACGTAGCTTCCTGTAAGCGTCTGTGGGAGATGATGGAGGCCCACAAGTTAAGTGACATATGGAAAACTTTTAATAAGAACAAGAGACAGTACACGTGGGGTTATGCCATGGATAACACGCTCTACCTGGCAAGACTGGATCACTTTCATGGACTTGAACACCAGCTGATGCTTTTTACAAAGTGTTTTCTTGTTTCAGTAGGTATCGCTGACCATAGCATGGTAAAGTGTCATCATTAAAGAGATCATTAAACCTAAGAGTGCCTCCTGGCATTTTAACACTACATGTTTAGAAGACGCAAAGTTTAGAGAGTCTTTTCCAATTTTTGGATCTCAGAAGGCCACTTGAGCTGTGGTGGAATTTTACAAAAACACAAATCAAAATATTTTGTCAACAGTACACTCTTAACATCACAAGGGATATTGTTAGATCCCTGAAAGCCCTGGAGATAGAAATAAAGGAACTCCGGCGTTTGAAGGCCACTGGAAATCGAGGATGTATTGAAACCCTTAAAAGTAAAAGGCCAAAATGAAAGACCTGTTAGACATCACAGCATAGGGGGCGCTGGTCCGCTCATGCTTAAAAAACGCAACTGAGATGAATGCTCCTTTTAAGTTCTTTTTAAGTTCAGAGCGAAAGAATGGACAAAAAAGATTCATAGATTGCTGTGCGAACAGAATCAGGGGATCTCCTATCGGAACCCACTGAAATCCGCAAGCAGACAGTAAGCTTCTACAGTAGTGAGTGGTCAGAGGACAGATTCTTCATGGACCTGCCAAAGCTCACTGACAGCAATAATTCTATATTTTATCTTTTATCTGTTTGTGTCTATCAGCATGTCAGAGATCATATACTATGTTCTATTTGCTTTTGTTTTGGTTTTTGGCTCATGTGTGTGTGTTTTTTTATAAAAAAAATCAAACACAAATTCACAATCACTTTCTTTTATTTATTTATTTTTCCTGTTGGTGAACCAAAAATCTCTGTCATGTATTAAAACAAAACAAATAAACTTTTTTTTTTTACTAAAACTAAAATCACAATCACAAATCCTGTCAGAGATCAGAATTTAAAAACTCACAAAGAAACAAAAGTTCATTTTGTAAATAAATCACTATATTTTGGGAGAAATGTGATCAAAAGCTTTTTACAAACGAAATGGATCTGTTTACTTTTGGAAAAAAATCTATAAATATTGACACTCCCATTGTGCCCAGTGCAATTCCAGTACCTAGAAAATAATTCTACTTCAGTGGGATTAACGGTGACACCAGTATCGATCCCAGACTCAGCTTTGCTTCAATTGGACCAGCTGCAGCTGCTACACTTCCAATCTCATGGCTCCTGCTTCAACCGCAGCCTCAGCAGAAGCATTTTCACTGTTCGGGTCAGCTGAGAAGATACTACACACTGCTCCAGCTCGTCCTACACCAGCCTCAGCTTTAGGGATGTGCTTTAGGGGTTCATTTTCAAAACCACTTCCTTACGTTTCCATGTCAGTATAGAGTTCTTCAGAGTTTCCCTCTGCTGGTCTCTCACGATGTCCTGTGCTTCAACGACTGCAACATGTTTAGAAAGAATCCAAAAAAAAATTTGAATGAAATGAATTAATATACTTTGGAAATCATTAGTCTGTGATTAGTTAGAAGGTCTTAATTAATTCTCTATAACAGCAGTTCTGACACTAGTGCATATTTCTATTACATTACATTATTATACCACCTGCTTCTTATTTATTTTTATTTGTATTGTATCATTTTTACTTGTAATTTTTCCTCATTGTCATACAAACAGAAATGACAGGAAAATGTAAATAAAATTAACAAAATGGCTTATTTTGCTGCCAGATGGTGAGTCAAGTCCTTGTTGGACTTTTTCTGGGCTCTAAAAGCAGAAACTTCTCATCAGATTTTAAAAGTTTTCTTGACCGCTCCAGATTCATCACAACAGCTTAAATGCAATTTCTTGAGTATCCACTTTGTTTGCTGATTTACATGTTAGATTGGCCTTGCTGATGCAAGTAGGATTTTTGCATAATAATGAATTACACTCAAACCACATGTGTGTGTAATGTTTAAACATGTCCATCACAAGCTTGGTGAGGATTACTCACTTTTTTTTTAATTGTATTTCCAGTGTCTGTCTTTCTTCCGTGTCCTGTTCATTTATAATCCGATTTTCTTGGCCTATTAGGGAACCTTTTGTAGTGTCTATCAGATTAAAATATTTGAGTAAATATGACGAATAAGTCTCTAGGATGGAGGGAGGAGATCGTCCAAGAAACTCACTCAGCTTTAACTGGAGCATTCGCTGGATTATTAGAGTGGAGTAAATGAAAAAAAAAAACACATTAACATCATGTTGACATACAATAAAAAATACAGCTTTTCTTGAAAAAATTATTTTTGTTTTTCATGTTTAAATGTAATATTTAATTTGCTGTCAGTCATAACATGCCTAATTAAAACAATGCAGGATTAAAAAGAAAAAAAAATAATTAATTTCTAATTGCACCTACCATGTCTCCATAGTTACAGGGTGTCTGGTCCTTCTCACTCTTACTGACATTTTTCTTCAGGTAGGAAAACTGATCTCCAAATGAACTTGTGCTAAGATTCTCCTTAATAAGGGAAATAGAGAGATATGTTTTTTTTAAGTATTTAGAACCAAAGAGTGGTGTAGCAGGTGGGTGGTGTGATTTAGTGGGAGTGTTTGGGAAATAGTTTTATATATATACATATTTACATTATTACCAACTGCCAAACATTGTGTTGGTCCCCCTTTTGCTGATAAAACCCACTAAGCATTAACAGAATTAATTTCTTCAGCAGTTTGAGCTACAGGAGCTCGTCTGTCGGACCACACGATGATCCTCGTCCCCCTGTCGCTGGTTCACCACTGTTCCTTCCTTGGATAGATTCTGACCACTTCAGACCAGGAACTTCACCCACAAGAGCTGCAGTTTTGGAGATGCTCTGACCGTCCTCTAGACGTCACAACTCACTCAAATCCTTACACCCATTTTTTCCTGCTTCAAACATTAACTTTTAGCACTAAATGTTCACCTGCTGGCTAATAAATAAATCCACCTACTAACAGGTGCCATGATGAAGAGCTCATCAGTGTTCTTCACCTTACCTGTCAGTGGTCATAAATCTTGCATTCATTTTGTTCCATGAGCTGTTTCTTTCTGTTTGCTTGTGAATGTTGTTACTGTGCTGTAGTATGAGGCCAAAATCGAAATAAATAGTTTGCTCCCTTTGGATCAGCTTAGTCATGTGTAGTTCATTAAAATGTTAAATATCATAAACTAACATTCTCTAAATGGTTGAGCCACTGAGCAGAGAAGACATCAGAAAGACTGGTATCTCTTTTCTTGTCATAATAACAGGAGTAGGAAGCTTCATCTGGCTTGCATGACGAAACTGCGTACACTGAAATGAGAGGATAAAGACGCATGAGAACAAACCTAAAGATGTCAGAACCATCGCTTCGGATAGAATAGAAATGACACTCACCATTGCGTTCCTCTGACAGTTTCTCCAGCATCGATCCAGAATAACAAGCTACCATGTAAATGACCATCTGCAAACAGTGACCCAGTTGTACAAAAGGGAAATAGATATAAAATGAGGAGAACTCTGGATTGTGATTGGTCAGAAGTTCTATAAGAGCAGCTCGGACAGTAGTGCAGCTGCAATACCAGATTTATATTAATGCACTTGTTCTAATATGTGATTGACACTACAGTCCACTCTGAAACTATTAGAAACAGCAATTCAGCCATGAACACTAATACATTTTTACCAAAAGTAAGAATTATATGAATTTGGAATTCATAAAGAAATTCAGACACGAGCCACAACAGTTCTGGGACCAATATCACTGTGGCAGTGGGGGTGCGGCTGAGCTCTTGAATGGTGGCAGAGCCAGTGGATGTAAGCAGTAAGGATCACAAACCTGTAGGTGTTCAAACTAATCAGTGTTCTCTGTTGTCTTAGGAGAGAAAGAGAGATGCTGAGTGGATTGTATTCATACTGTAGGCTTCAAACTTTCAAAACTAATGTAAATCACGAAAGTGTGATTGCAGCAGGATAAAGCCGGGTTTGTTGTAGCAGTCACCTGTCTCCTCTTTCTTCCACCCCGAACCAGCGAGCTCTCCACACTGGTGCTAAAACACAGGATTTAGGATGATAACTGAAGTCTTCATATCTGAACGCAGAGCTCCAGCAGACACAAAGCTGCTTCTAGGCAGAGTTCTAAGCTCAGGAGGAGGACCGGAAGGCATTCAGGCTCATGCTAGAAAAGCAGCTCCAGCATCTGTGACAGCCAACATTTACATCCTGCTAAACCAGATGGGGCCACAGAAAGATGCAGAGGCTTTCCCTGAGTTACATTCCTAATGTGACTCGTTCCTGTCGATTGTAGGCTGGTTTATATTAAGTTTGTAATTTTGTGCTGGAGTTCATTACCCAGTATTTCCAGAGATTAACTGTCTTTATTCTGCCGCAATCATGCTTTCAGTTTATTCTCACTTTTCACTGTTTGAAGGCAGTGCACACATGGCACACACTCGGCTTGGCATCTCTTTCCTGAGGCTCCTTCCTCTCCCCTCTTTATCCTCTTTCTCACTCACTCAACAGAGAACACTGATTTATCTTTAACCTATAAGAAAGGCAGATAGAAAATGGAAAAGAGAACACAGGAATGTATTCAAATGCACCTTCAAAAACTTGCGCTTCATTGACATTTCCTTCACAGTTTTAATGAGGTCTTCTGCATAAAGCTGCAACAGAAAACAACTGTTTATTATGTTTCATTATTTCAGTATAATACAGTTAATGGGACTCAAGAACCTTCTCACATTTTATTTATCTAGCAGGTGTTTAAAAACCTCAACTGTTTTTGTCAACTTTATACTTCACTACCCATTACTTCAGTATAGTGCACTTTACAGAAGGAGTAAAAAAAAGGTCATACTGTGGAATGAGGAAAGCAGAAGTGCCCTTGCTTTCCATGGTCTGTTAAATAGACGAGGATAGTGTCATTTTCATTACTGAAAGACAACACAATGTAGATTATTCCATAAATCTTTTTATTATGGAGCATACACCATGAAAGTCTCAGTAAAATGAGCTGTTACTATAAAAATATTACTATTAAATAAAAAAGTGCATAAATATATTGTAAATCTGTGATTCAGCTGCACTCGTATCAGAGCTGCTGTAGAAAATTCATCAACAACTATTGCACCAATTAGGAGCTCAAATTTAGACAGAGGAATAACTTCTTGAACACCCAATATGAGGGAACATTTCCTGAGGAAATTGTGAATGGTGCTTGATGGTGGTGATGGTTGGCACAAATTCAGTTTCAGAATTAAATTGCTTTGTAAGCAGCACTAAATCTGGACCGAAAGGCTCGATGTAGAATTGGGGAATGAATCCATAGTTTCTACCTTCGTATTACTTTTTTTCCAGCAGTTGAATCTCCACACAGTGCAGCCAGAAAGTTTTTAGCTGTTACCTCCTGATAACAGACAATTTCAAACCATTAATTCCACTTCACAGGCAGGGTATAAATCGTGTATTACAGGTAGAACATTTTACCTCTCCAGTGTAGTCCTTTGGAACTCCAGGGTAAACATTAGGACCATTTGGGACGTTGATTATATTTCCAGGAAAAGGATTTCTGCACATAAATATAATTGTAATAAGAAAATTTTTCCATTTTCCTTCACCTGTTTATGCACTGGCCTTTTATTAGCAGAGTGTTTTGAAAAGTCTTTTATGACAAAAGTCTAAACTTGATCATTCAGATAGAAGTAGCATACTGAGATGCTCATGTTGTGCAGTCAGATAATTCAACGAGTCTCATTCCCACAGTCTCTCTTTCCTCACAACTGACAAAACTAATCAGGAAATCATGAACGTAAGAAAAGAGGACTGATCTTTCTGCTGTGGGTTGATTATTAACCAGACATCAAGAAATGTAGATCGTTCTGTTTATAAAAGAATAAAAAAACAACCTAACAATAATATAATAATGATATATAACAATATATATAACATTTATAATATATAACAATATATAATATTAAATAATTGCAGTAATAACAGCAATAATAGTACAAAAGTGGGTTTAATAGTCAAAGTAAGGTTGATTTATTGGTGAGTGCAGGTGAAAAAAAAGAAAAAAATGTCAGTAAACTGATACACGTCTGCTGTGGTTAATGTGGTTAAACATCTCGGCTATGTGGAGAAAACAGAGCAGCCGCATGACGTCTTGACTCATCGTGAATAATAAGGTGCATAAAGTTCACCCATGTAATTTAGCTGAGGTCAGCTTCAGCTATCAGTAGTAGAATCTAGTCATATATAATATCATTTAACAATACGCTTCAGATAACATAACATCACTTATATTAGTTTAAATCCAAGCTTAATACACGTATCTGTTATTTAGCATTAGTGCAGTATTGGACTGGAGCTTTGAAATCTTCTCAGCTTTTAAAATCAATAGTCATGTTTTAAAGTTGAGCATATATGAAGTTTAGAAAACATTATATGATCAAAATGCCTGTAATACCTGTTATAAAGGTCGGTGAGCAGATAGGGCCGATGGATTAGTTTAGGGAGTAGAATAAACAGCATTTGTAGAAAATAAGAGGAAATTCATGGATCAATAATGTGAGGTCCTGAGGAATAGGATGGACAAGGTTTACCATGGGAGAAGTTTGGGAATCATCAGGAGAGGATGAGAGAAAAACAGCAAATTCCAAATGAAGAAGGATTCTGGTATAAGAAACATATTTTAAGAAGATTTTAGGAAAAACAAAGTAAAGGACAAGAGCAATGGAAAATAAATAAAGCATATGGAGAAAAAAGCTGGTGTTTTAAAACTGAAGCCCCAGTTTGTAAAACTAGAAAAAAAAACCCAGAATAGTTTGTAGACAAGGTGTAAACAAAACAAAGAATGATTTGCAGACAAAAAAAGTGACAGGATTATAGGAAAAGGTGTGGAAATTGCAGGTGATGATCTGTTGCATTTTTATTCGCAAAAATAAACGATCAGGGGATTTTTTTATAATCTCTCATTCTGTCACTATTACACGTTTCACTTTTCCTTTTTTTTTCATACCAGCACATGGACACTTATGACAATTACATCACTCACGTCCTGGACTGGACCAGCACAGCGGCACTTTTACACAGTTCACCTTTATGGCACAGTAAGTTTTATAGAGACACAAAGTCCATGACTGTTTTGCACTGAACCTACAGTCCATTAATTGCTCTTGAAACCTGCCTACACCATGAGCTGAGCCATCTCACCAGTATACCTTTTATGGATTCTGCTCCATTAAGTGACATTCTGTTGTATCAGGTGGACTCAGAGGAACCCAGAGAAATGTTTCTGGGTCTCAGCTCAAGACATCTTATATAGCTTTTTAATCTTAGACCTCCATTCTGAACATCTAGACCAACAACTTTGTGACATGGGGCAGATAAATGGGAGGCTTGGCTTCCAGATGTGGTAAGTGGGACTGACCTGAGACCTCATAAAACAAACTTTCTTGCCCTGAGAAACTGCAGTTCAGTAGGAAACGTGTGACATGTTCAGCTCTTTAATACTCACTCTTTATTCTGAGCGATATCATCATACATCATCACCACAATCTGCTCATCTGGAATCCCATTCCGTTGCAAAATCTGGTAAGTGTGACACACGTTGGCCTGTAGTAGAACTGATCAATTTAGAATTTAAAAAAATAGTCCAAGGTACTGCTAAATTAAACTTTTTACTAATGTAGAACAGAAGTGATACAATTTAATGTAAACCAACATACCAACAATAATTAAATAATAATGTTTTATTAACAATAATTAATAAAACATTTATTAAAAAAAGGTTACATAAATTACAGAAATTTTTTAGATGTTTTTTTTGGCAGCAGACTTGATTGAACAATAAAAAACTAGTTAGTGATTTAATATTGTCACCTGGTGTCTGTAGTCTTTCCAGCCTTTAGCACCTGCTGCCAGGAGAATCCAGTGTTTACCGTTTCTACTGGGCATATTGACTATAAAGCAGAGAAATGTTACGTGTCACTGTACAGATTTATCACATCACATATGTGTTCATTTTCACCTCCCATATACTCATCTTATTCCCAAAATAAATGTTCCCACTTTTCCTCTAACCATCTTCATCACAACACAACAATGTTCTCACCTTCCTTCAGCTCAGTCTTCATTCAACTCAACTTTCAGAACAGCTGCCAATATTTTATATTCTGTACAGCAAACTTTCACTTTCATTTAAAAAACGGTTTTATTTTCCTGGTGAAGCAGCAGTTGCTCCAGAACAGAAAACTAGAAAGAAATGAACATTCTGATGGGTTTTAAGGGTTTTGGTGTTGCTGCTGTTGTTATTTATATTTTTTTTCTCGGGCAAATATTGTATTTTTTTGCAATAATATCAGCTCTGGGATTAAACCCAGTAAATTCAAATCAAAGTAAAAGTGAAAGCACACACACACACACACACACACACACACACACACACACACACACACAAAATTCCCCTAACTTGCCTTTCTAAGCCATAATTAAATTCCCCTTTGCACGTTCTGTGATAAGAAAGAATCTGCCCTGTTTGAAAAAATGAAACAACCGTTAGTTGTTTAAACGTAATTATATTTCACTTCAATGATCTTCGTCTTATCAGAAAAAATAGCACAAAGTTTACTGAACTGAAATAAACCATATACATATAGCATTGTTTATATGAAGGAAATTAAACATCAGAGCACAGCTTTTACACAGAGATTGTTAGAGAGCTCACCCTCATCCACCTCAATGATGATGCTCTGCATGGTCTTCATAGGCACATTGTTGATGTCCTGAAGCACAATCAGACCTTCAGGGATGATCCTCACATCACCTGCGTTAATTCTTGCCAATGTTTTTTCTCCCCAGGTTGCTTCCAGATGAGGTTATCTGAGTTCTGAGTCCTGCCTCTGGCAGAAGGAGATCATCTACTTTTCATGCGCATGTTTTGTGAGGTTGCCATTCATCAAATCAGAAATGTGCAGACTTTGTTGCCAGCTGTGGTTTTAAATGAATTGGTTTGTAAAAGATTGTAAAATGGGCAGGTTTACGAGGTGGGATCAAAGTTACAAAACAAACTCTGTTTACAAGAAATTGTATTTATTTAGGTTTCCACACTTTCACCTTCAAAATAGTCCTCTTGCACAGCAATACAGCTCCCTGTGTTCTTCTGGAACGTGTCCTGGAAGTCGTCTTTTTGGAGCTGGAAGTTGAAGGCATGATGATAAATATCATCAGCGCTTATGCTCCACTAGTAGGTTGTGAGATGGTAGAGGAGGAAAGTGGGTGATGGGTAGGTATGGTTTTGAGGAGAGGAATGTGGAAGGGCAGATGGTGGTAGATTTTGCTAAAAGGATGGAAATGTCAGTGGTGAACACGTATTTTAAGAAGAAGGAGGATCATAGGGTGACGTATAAGAGTGGAGGAAGGTGCACACAGGTGGACTATGTGCTATGCAGGAGATGCAACCTGAAGGAGATTGGCAACTGTAAGGTGTTGGCGGGGGACAGTGTAACTAGACAGCATCGGATGGTGGTCTGTAGGATGGTTTTGGAGGTGAAGAAGGAGAGGGGGAGAGTGAGGACTGAAAGAAAAATAAGATGGTGGAAACTGAAGGAGGAAGACTGTAGTGTGAGGTTCAGGGAAGAGGTTAGACAGGAGCTCGGTGGTGGTGAAGAGGTGCTGGATGATTGTGGATCTACTGCAGAAGTGATGAGGGAGACAGATAGAAAGATACTCGGTGTGACATCTGGAAATAGAAAGGAAGATAAAGAGACGTGGTGGTGGAATGAGGAAGTGCAGGAGAGAAGAAGGAGAAAAAGGTTGGAGAAACAGAATTGGGATCGACAGAGTGATGAGAAAAGTAGGCAAGAGTACAAGGAGATGCGGCAGCAGGTGAAGGAAAGAAGGAAAAAAGGATTTGTAGCGATTGTCCAGGCAGAGGAACCGAGCTGGGAAGATGTGCTGCAAGTTAAAGCAATAAAGGATGGAGATGGAAATGTGTTGACTAGTGAGGAGAGTGTGTTGAGAAGGTGGAGGGAGTATTTTGAGCAGCTGATGAATGAGGAAAATCAGAGAGAGAGAGGGTTGGATGGTGTGGAGATGTGAAGCAGGATGTAGATAGGATTAGTAAGGAGGAAGTGAGAGCAGCGATTAAGAGGATGAAAAGTGGAAAGTCGGTTGGACCAGATGACATACCGGTAGAAGCGTGGAGATGTTTAGGAGAGTTGGCAGTGGAGTGTTCAACAAGATTGTTTAACAGGATTTGGAAGGTGAGAAGATGCCTGAGGAATGGAGAAGGAGTGTGCTGGTACTGATCTTTAAGAATAAGGGAGATGTGCAGACCTGCAGTAACTACAGGGGAATTAAGTTGATCAGTCACACCATGAAGTTATGGGAAAGAGTAGTGGAAGCCAGGCTGAGAGAAGAGGTGACCATCTGTGAGCAACAGTATGGTTTCATGCTGAGGAAGAGCACCACAGATGCATTATTTGCTTTGAGGATGTTGATGGAGAAGTATAGAGAAGGTCAGAAGGAGCTGCATTATGTGTTTGTGGATTTAGAGAAAGCGTACGACAGGGTGGAGAGAGGAGTTGTGGTATTGTATGAGGAAGTCTGGTGTGTCAGAGAAGTATGTGAGGGTGGTGCAGGACATGTATGAGGACAGTGTGACAGCAGTGAAGTGTGCAGTAGGAACGACAGACTGGTTCAAGGTGGATGTTGGACTGCATCAAGGATCAGCTCTGAGCCCTTTCCTGTTTGCGGTGGTGATGGACAGGTTGAAAGACAATGTCAGACAGAAGTCTCTGTGGACTATGATGTTTGTGGATGATATTGTGATTTGTGGTGAGAGTAGTGAGCAGGTGGAGAAGATCCTGGAGAGGTGGAGGTACACACTGGTGAGAAGGAGAATGAAATTCAGTAGGAGTAAGACAGAGTACATGTGTGGCCATTTGGAAATTAAAATATAAATGCCATCAAACTAAATTTATAATATTTCACACAGCATGGAAGTCGAGCCCCCTGAGTTACAGAAAAGCTCTTAGTGCTGCTGGATCAACAGTGTGAGGAATCGGTGGGTTTCTGTTTCTGTCCTTTTTTTTCTTGTCTTCTTCTTCTTCTTCTTCTTCTTTCGGCTGCTCCCATTAGGGGGTGCCACAGGGGATCATCCATCTCCACACCCCCCTGTCCGCTACATCTGCCTCTTTTACACCAACTACCTGCATGTCTTCCCTCAACACAACCATGAACCTCCTCTTTGGCCTTTCTCTTTTCCTCCTTCCTGGTGGCTCCATCCTCAGCATTCTCCTACTGATATACCCCATGTCCCTCCTCTGCACATGTCCAAATTCCCTATTTTCTCCACCAGATGTCGCCATTTTGTCCTCATTAGTTCCTATTGTTCCACCTGAGTCTAATCATTCCTTTGTGTCTTTAAGTTTCCCTCTGTGTCAGTTCTGTCCTTCAATCATTGATGTTGTGTTTTTAATGGTGTCTGTTTTCCCTGATGTTTTCCTGCAGCTCCAGCACTATTCTGAGTTGATGTGTGTAAATTCTTGTTTTTAAGTTTGATTTTTGGCAAAATTAACTCTGATTATAAGCACCACACTAACATTAAAATCATCAATAGGTAGTTCTTTCTTACATTTTTCAATAATTATATACATTTCCAAATACAATAGTCATTTTTTCAATAATCTATAAGATCCTAAAAAAATGTAGTAGCACAGCAGTAATGCTCGTACCTACCTATAAAAAGCATAAAAAAAAAAAAAAAGTCAAAAGTTAATTTATGCAACCCTGATTAAAAAAAAAGTTGAGATGATGTTTAAATTATAAATAAAAACAGTAATCATTTAAAAATATATAAGCACGGTCTTTATTCGGTCCCTGGTGGTCTAGTGGTTAGGATGCAGCTCTCTCACCATTAGGGAGGCACAAGCCAGTCAAGGGGACTATAGTAAAAATGAAATGTGTATATATTTTATAGTATTAATGTGCAGTTTGTATAAACCCAGCCATTAGGGTTGCACAAGCCAGTGCACTCTTAGTGCTGGTCCCAAGCCCGGATAAATGGGGAGGGTTGCGTTAGTAAGGGCATCCAGCGTAAAAACATGAGCCAAATCAAATATGCGGATCACAAATACGGATGATCCGCTGTGGCGACCCCTAATGGGAGAAGCCGAAAGAAAGCTTAAGCATGTTCTTTATTTACAATATAACATAGAAAACTCATTCTGAATTTGTCTTTAACACGTTTTAAAGTTGGGAAAGGGCCTTGGGAAAGTCAAGTCAAATCAAGTTTATTTCTATTGCGCTTTTCACAAAGGACATTGTCTCAAAGCAGCTTTACAGAATTGAAGAATTAAGGTAAACAACGTGTATTTATCCCTGATAAGCAAGCCATGGCGACTGGGGCAAGGAAAAACTCCCATAGATAGAGTTTACCCCTGTGTAACACATTGGATCCTTTCCACATTGGAACCACGCTACCAGAGTTAAGAAATGTCCCATGGGAGTTGACGCCTTTTCACAAGAATGAATCTATGTACCCTGTATATCTCTATTCTCTTTGTGTTACAGAAGCTTAGACTCTTGACCTTCCCATGAGTTCTATAGGAGACATCTATCGATTTCTGTTCCCCTCTATCACCGTGCATCGCCATCCAGGGACGATGACTCAGACCCTCCTGTGTCGACTCTTCAGGCATACTGACAACTGTAGCAAGAAACTGCAGGAAACAGAAAAACAACCTCTCGTCAATCAAGGGAAGTAACACAACCAGTGTATGGTTGTCCTCCTTCTCCTGGTCTTCAGCCTTGGGGCAGGGATACACACCCAGGTTCATCCAGACAACAACACTTTTTGGCAATATGCTAACTGGACGACTCGGCTACATACCCATGGATCCTGTCATGTGTGTCAACTACTACCTGCTGCTCGAACCACAGCTCTTACACCTAACTCTAGAAATGATCTAAAGGTATACAGAACTATGTTTTTAACAAATTAGTTTTTATAAAGACACCTATTGGCAATTTAAGTGCAACTGCGCCGATGGCATTCGTGAAACTGGACATTACTGCAAATTGCATTTTTTATTTCTTCATATTGTTGTACAAAAACCTGATGTATTGATTACCCATAATTAATAATACTATTCATAAGAGCAGGCATTATGGCACTCATGGACAGTTGTGATACACCAGATTTGATTTGATTTGACCTAAAGAATGGGATTTAATAGAATTGTTAGGTTTTTTAATTATGCACAAACAAAAACGTAACTCTTGGAGAGGTTTCCCATGCGAGCTACGATGCCCATGGTGTCTTTTCCGATCAGGGAAGAACCACACAGCACAAAGAATGGTGCATATGTTCTTCTTTAGTTTATTGCAGGTAAAAGACAAGTGTATATATACACGCTGGAAAAAACCTGCGCTAAAATTGTTCCTGATTGGGTAAGAAGACATAGTAACCAGAGATGTGTGAGTCCAGAAAAAGACTTTGTGTATAACTTATACCGTATACATACTCACATCGTAAAGATCCTATTGATCCTATTTATTTTATATAAAGCATTTCCATGTCTGCCAAAACCCCCTAGAAACAACTGGTTGCTATTAACCCCAGAATGGTCAGGACCTGTATTTGGATGGGGATATATTAGGGCATATTTTCGGCATATTGCCCTCTCTAGTACTGGACCCAATTTAGCACATAGATCCAGGAGCGCAGCTTCAGGAAATCTAACTTGGCTTATTAGCTAGTCATCATCATTGGCCAAGAAATCATCATGGTCCCTGGAGACTCTTCTTCACTCCTTAGTCTGAAATATCCATTAATTACAGTTCCATCATTGATGAGGTTATCATCTGATCACCGATTGAGACTCGATTATTGTAATCCTAAGCCATTGTAGCAGACTAGAATTATTAATTACAGTCTAAATGTATGCCATAATACCTCTGGGTAAAATAATTCAGAAATATAGTTTTAGCTGCTCATACCATACAGGGATGCCATTTCATCGAGTGTTTCCTTGCCGCTGTCAACTACGGCTTGCTTATTAGGGATAAACATATAGAGAATCATGAATGATGTTGAAATGTATATTTATAATGGATTTCTTTCTGTGAAGCAGCGTTAGCACAATGCTCACTGTTAAAATCACATACCCATACCTGCATCTGAATAAACCCATACATGCATCCACATCTGCCATCCTGACAAAAATAAACATGACACAACCAAGAGACCAACACATCTGGAGTCATTTCAAATACACAATTATAATTATTTATGTAAATCAGAATATTATTACACACATGATAATACAAGGAAATAAAAAGTGTGATTCATGAACATACAAGTACACATTCTCCCTCTCTAATATAACTTACAGTGTTTTACAGAGTGAAGAGATGATCTCCAGCATCAAACACTTTCCACATATTGTCTAAAAGTGTGGTGTTATTAACAGTTTCTACATGCTTTATTGCTATATAGTGTCAACATGTAACTAATAATATTGTAATTAAAATGATCTGATTATAAAAAGTAAAGAAATATTATAGAATTTATTAATAAAATGCCAGTAATAAAACACATGAATTGTAAATTAATTCCATCTCATTAATCACATTAAAATATTAATTACTATTTATTTAACAAACTAACACCTTTAAAGACAGGTATGCAAGAAAGTAAAAAGCCTCTGTTTCTGGCTGTAATAGTAAAAAAAAAAAGAAAACTGACATATTATTGAGAAACCACAAAGAAGTGTAAACACCTCTGTCCAGATGTTGGAAAAGTCAAAGTTACTGCTTTACCCCAGACTGTAACAGAGCACTGACACTGCTGACTTCTTATATAAATCTTACATAAATATCTCAATACAGAAATCATTCTTATATTAATGATGGCATAATCAGGGTTATAATCAGTTTATGTTGAAGGTCTGCTGTCTGCTGTATAGATCTAACCTATAAGTGTTAGATCTCATTCTTAACATCATTTAAATCCTGTAGCTTTATCTACATCTCAGTCTAAGGGATTTAATGGAGTGCATGTGTGGTGACATTGGCTCCAGCAGCTCCTGCTAGTGCTGCTAATCCTGCTAACAGCACGCCCCCTGGACCCACACAGAACCCTATAATCCCACCTGCAGCAAAGCCACATGGGATCCCCAGGAGTATCATTCTGTTAGAATGCTGCCAGACACATTTCATCCAGACACAGACCTTTCCTAAGACAGCTCCTGCTAAAGTTGCTAAAAGCCCTATTAACGCTCCCTGAGTGAAATGTAAAACACTATCGGAGCGATTGTTCCATCCATGAAACCCTCCCATAGCGACCACAATGACACAGATCAGGTAGATGTATTGTGGTTGCACTCTCCAGACTGCCAGAACTGTCCTTTTACAGTGCGCTCTTAGTGACTGTGCATAACGAAACATCTGCAGTGTGTAAAGACTGTTCCTGTTATCACACACCATTTTATCAATCTTCTCCAATAGCTCATCAACCTGCTTTCTGTTTGCTCCGTCTTTATTGTTCAGTACATGGAACCTCCCACTACATTCATCTATTAGAGCTGACAATCGTCTGTTTTTTCTGATGAAATCACTGATTGTGTCTTTATCTACCTCGTCTCCATGGGTAAAGAGAGCAATGTATCTCAAAGCTTCCTCACCAAATATTTGCTTAAATAACCACAAGATATCTGACTCCTGCTCAGTGAAGGTGTGTGGTGTTACAATCAGCAGCAGTGTGTGCAGACCAGGAGAAGACTGTTCCACACATCTTTCAATTTCTGCAGTCACATGTTTCTTTGAAAGAGTGGAATGAAAGAAATTTGGAATATCAAACACAGTGATGGCTCGATTTGCCACAGTGGAACTTCGTTTTTGTAACTTGTTGGTGTTTGAGGAAAGGCTTTTTGCTGAGGGAAAACAATCTTCACCCAAAATAGTGTTTCCTGTTAAACTTGTTCCCACACCAGATTTTCCCACCATCAGAAGCCGGAGTTCAGATCCAGACATGTCTTCACTGGAGACCTTCAAACACATGAGGAATATTAAATTAATGAATAATAAAGAAAATCATTATATTTATGTGTATAAGCATATTTTTGAAAGATAAAAATATAGAATAAAGTTAGTTTAAAGTGTTTGGTTTTTAAGTCCAGTGTTTCAGTGCAGTTTTCACTGAGATCTTATACAGTGTGATGAGGAGCAATTCATTAATACAATTATTTGCTACTTTAGTTTGCAAACTTCGTTTGGGCAACCACATGAAGCATACTTCAGATCTGCATCACACATCTATCTGTAAAGTTACATTTTTGTTCAAACAACAACACTAAAGGCCTGTTGCATTCGATCCGGAGGTATGCCAGGGAACCCTCAAATCAAATCAAATTTTATTTGTCACATGCACATACATACATCGTACGACATGCAGTGAAATGCTTATTACGACGGTCCGACATGAGGGAATGGGATGGGAAGAAAAAATAAAACAACGAAAAAGAAGGCAGTTTAATAAAGTATAACACTGTAAGAATTACAGACTGCCTCAATTCAGATTCCACCCTCCGCTATATCAAATTAAGCTCATCTGCAAAACGGCTTCAATTTTACAAAAGTATTTAATATAGTTTGAAATAGAATTTCAGTTGTATCAACCCTAATCAAAGTCTTGATTGAATCTGTCTGGGAGAAGCAGCAAGCCATCAAGGACTATCTCTAACCAAAAGGTATTTGAGACCATGATTATCATTTAAACAATACCCCTTCCTGACCTGCTGGGGGGGCCAGGGCCAGCAAAGGTGTGAATACCGGTGATTACCACCTGCTGACCTCCGACCCCGAGAATGGTATCCCCCAGCCTTTTGTTTCCTCACACATGTCCTATATCTAATTTACATTTAAATGATAAATCCGGTCTATACTTCAAAGGGAAGAACAATATAAAATATCTGGGCAGAGGTTGCTCTGGGTTCTTGCTGACTCCGATGAACCCAAAGTGCTTTGTGTATTTTGTCACTGCTATGCTGTTATAAATTTCTTCATTACGATCTTCATTGTCCTCATCATTTTTTCTTACAACACTATATAAAATAAAATATAAAAATACATAAGGATATAAAGATATATGTATGTGGAGAAAATAAGATGTATATACAGAAAAAATGCGAAAAATGCTTATGCCAGTAAACAGTAAACACTGGAACAGTAAGCAGTAAACAATAGACAATTTATATATATATATATATATAGCAGGGGTGTAGATAAAAATTCAAAGGGACAAGATAGTCTATACATGACGTTCACGTATCCATGGCAATCAGTCACTCACTTGTCACGTCATCATCACGCGCCCTGGTACTGTAGCTCCTTTTTTACAAAGCAGTGTAAGTTGCATATGGTATCCGAATTGTGTTGCACAATGTTTAGTAACTCTGCCTGTTGCTCTTTTTAAATAATTAGCAAGTTTTGAAGGATTTAAAGGATTATAAGGATTTATTATAAAAAATAACTGCTTGGACAAACGTTCACTTTTTTCTTAGTATTTTTCTTAAACTCTTTTATAACGTCTTTTGTTTTAACAAGTGTATCATCAGTGTTGGGGGTAACGCGTTACAAGTAACGTGCGTTACGTAATAATATTACTTTTCTGGAGTAACGAGTAAAGTAGCGTGTTACTTTATAAATGTACACATTATTATTTGAGTTACTTTTTTAAAAAAGTAATGTGAGTTGCTTTTCAGTTAAATTATTTTGCATAAAAAAAACAAATCTGAATTTAAATGAAGGTAGTCAGGTAGAATCGCGCACTCATACGTGCGAGCCGCGGGAACAGAAGCTGGTCAGAAGCGGAGATGGCAAACCAGAGCTTTACATCACTGTGATGGAAGTCTTCTTATTATTGTGAAATAGTGGAGGAAAAGGAGAAAGTAATAATGGTTACATGTAGATTATGTGTTGGTGAAAAGCTCCTGTCAACTGCAAAAAATACCACTTCAAAAAAAAAAAAAACATCTGCAAAGCACAGCACTACAGATGTGGAAGAGAGAGAGCTGCACAAGCTCAAGCCTCAAGCTAAACAACAAAGGCTTGATTTCAGTTCACGTTCACCACCAGGTAAAACAATTAGTTCAACTGAACTCAACAAATTGGTTGCTGCTTTTATTGTTGAGGAGATGCAGCCGCTGCCCACTGTGGAGGTGCCCACATTTCATCATATCATCGGCAAAATCTCTTTGATAGGGACAAGGCTAGGGGGATGTGCTGCCCGATCGCAAAACCTTCACAAACTTTTTGGACAGTGCATATATGGAAATGGAGACAGAACTATAGAAAACTTTTGCCGACTTGGAATATGTTTCCACCACTGCAGATCTATTGACTGCTCAGAATAAAAGTTTTTTGGGTATTGCTGTACACTGGATCGATCTTGTTACTCTGCATCGCCAAAAAGCTGCAATCGCCTGCAGACGATTTTGTGGGAGACACATGTACGATGCCATCGCAGCGGAGATAGAGAGCAAATTCACAGCTCATTTGCTCTTTGTGGGAAGATAAACTGCCACGGTCACTGACGATGGCGTAAACTTTGTAAAAGCGTTCAGAATGTTTCAAGCTGATGATGAAGCAGAGAATGATGTAGACGAGGACGAGGTCATATTTACAGAATTGCACAAAGTTTTCCAGTCAAGTCAAGAGTCTTTTATTGTCATTTCAACCATACACAGTACACAGTAAAAATGAGACAACATTCCTCCGGAACCCTGGTGCTACACTAAACAACAACAAGCTACATAAAGTGCATCAAGTGCAACCTAGTGCAAACAGTGCAGACAAAAAACAGTACAGACAGACAGTGCAGACAGACAACACAAGACAAGACAAGACACAAAACCTGAGATAACGCTGACTAGTATACTCTGAATATACAGTATTGTGCGAGGAGAACTGTAAAAACTATATCTGGGAGTGAATATAAACAGACAGTGTAGTGCAAAAAACAGCAGCAGTCAAGAGGTGCAACAGACAGCATGTAAACATTATAGTGTAACAGTATAGTGTAAGATATCCTTGATCACTAGTCCTAGATTAAGTTGACCCAGAACACTCAGTTCTTGTCTGTATCCTCTCTTCATACGCTTACGTTGTGAGAAAACCCAAACTGTCACCTTTTGGTATGACTAACCTGCGTTTTGTTGCTTCTGCTAAATGAATAACATGACCAGATGTGGAGGTTTTATCGTCAAGCGTTCTTATGTTCTCACAGTATGGTAATATGGATCTTGTTGCCATTAGTAGTTATAGGAATTCTGCTTTATGCTTCTAGAATCACCTTTTTGTATGTTTTTTGTTGACCAAACCCTGAACTATCCTTTTTTTGTGGCATGTGTTACTTTGCTCGTACACACACAGTGGTTCCTGTATCTCTGTTTTAGGCTTATCTCTGCAGGCTCAACATGACCTTGTCTAGTTGTCTGTCCTAACTTTCTATTCTGTTCACACACACACACACACACACACACACACACACACACACACACACCTGGCAGCCCTCCCCTTTCTCTCCTTCACTTTAGAAGTATATCTTCATGTGTAAGACAATAAACTTTGGAACTTCTCTCTGAAAGCCGACTCGTGTGTTTCATTGAGACTTCCCCGTGCACGTAGAAGAGCAAAGATCGAGAGGTAAGGCTGAATTCGGGGGTATCCTGTCCCGGGGACAGAAGGCAATCCTTCCCAAGCGGCAGAGGATAAAACACTTCCTTACATATAGTGTGATAAAAAGTTTAACAAGATGACAGTGAAAGGTATATTCTCTCTCCACATCACCGGTGTGCAGCCCACACCCTTAACCGTATATACCCGAACAACATAGTTACATTTCTGATGGCGAAGGCAGATTGAAAAGCAGTGTACAGAAGTGTGAATGGAAAGTGTTCAGCCTTGTTGTCAAAATTTTGTCGATCATCTGTGGCATCAGAGAGCATGGAGGAATTCAGCAAAAGAAAGTTGCTGGTTCCTTCAACTACAAGGTGGAACTCATTTCATGATGCGCTTAGCAGAGTCACGGACATGCCCTTAGTGGACCTCAATCAATTTTGCACTCGCTTGGACATCAGATGCATTACAGAGAGAGAGTATCAGTTCCTCAAAGAATACTGCAAGGTTCTGAAGCCTGTCTGTATGGCATTGGATATACAGTACTTCAAGGTGAAGATGATTGTTTCTATGGCACACTTTAACCTACCCATGAAATCCTGATGGCCAAAATCTTGGCACTGAAAGATGGCCTCTCTCCTATGATGGCCTACCTCCCAGACCTCATAGCTCAGGTAATCAATATTGTCTTATTAATATTATTATCATTGTAGTTTTATTTCATGTCAAGTTACTTAAATTTCTTTAACACTTTATACAATATAGAGTGTCTCAAAGCAGCTTTACATGGATAACAGGGAAATAATGATTCAATGATGCAAAGAAAATTAAATTTGCTGTAAAGCAGCTCTAAAAAGAAAAAAAAAGAAAAATTGTTTTGCAGGCTATCAAGACACGGTTTAGCTCCATCCTTGACCGTGACGAAGCTTTGCTTGCTGCTGTAAACCTGCCAAAATTCAAGCTGCGGTGGTTGAAACAAGAAAAGACAACATCAAGATAATTCTGGCAGCACAGTGTCGTGCTCTCACCAGTGAGATACCACAGAAAGAGCCACTGCAGTTTCCTGAATGCAAAGATCATGAAAATGACTTTTTCACATTGGCAAAAGAGGAGAATACACATGACGAACAAGCAATTACTGTGGACATGGAGATTTGTAAATACCTGAAATCAGCTGATGTGGGAAATTTACATGATTTCCCGAGGATTTTTAAGAAATTCTTAAAAGCCAACACAGCAACACCATCCAGTGCACTGGTTGAGAGGCAGTTTAGTATTGGAAGTCTCATCCTCACCCCAAAAAGAAACTGTCTTACAGACCAGCGTTTTGAGAAACTACTCCTGCTGCGCTTCAATCGTTACTTTGAAAAAAAAAACCTAGATGAAACTGTGAAATCAGTATTAAGATAATTCTGTAACATTACATTAAGACAATACTTATTTTGCATTGCAGAAGTGATCTAGAATAATTTTTTTTTTTGCATAAACCAAATTTTGTTTTGAGGACCCTTTATAGAAAACAAGAGTTTTGATCTATTGGAATCATCATACATTTGTTTTGGCCATGTGAAATTTTTTTACTTTTAAAGCTGACAGATTTCTGTTTAATGGGTGATGTCATTTGTTCTCTAATATCATCTTATTGTTCTTTTAGAAGTTATTAAACATTTTAAATGTTTAAGACATATATTTTGCCCTAATATAACTTATATCTTAATGCAATTATCTATATTACACTGTTTTCATGCATTACTGCATTAAACACTAGTACAAGAACTTACATTACATTTACATTTGCGGCATTTATCAGACGTCCTTATCCAGAGTGACGTACAAACGTGCTTTAAATCTCTAGTAATTAATAAATCTACACTGGTACGCAAGATTACAAACTTAATATAAATATAACTCTTGAATTCTACAAACTTGGAAAGTGCTAATTTAGGTATTTCAGGAAGATGAAGGTCTTCAGTCGTCGTATGAAGATAGTCAGGGACTCTGCTGTACGGACATCTAGGGGAAGTTCATTCCACCACCTCGGTGCAAGAACAGAGAAGAGCCTTGAATTGTACTTACCTCTCATTCTGAGAGAAGGAGGTACCTGTCGAACAGTGCTGGAGGATCTCAGACAGCGTGGTGCAGTGCGAGATGTGATGAGGTCACTGAGGTAAGATGGTGCTGGTCCATTTTGGCCTTGTAGGCAAGCATCAGTGTTTTGAATCTGATACGTGCAGCTACTGGAAGCCAGTGAAGGGAGCGCAGCAGTGGGGTGGTGTGGGAGAACTTGAGCAGATTGAACACAAGTCATGCAGCTGCGTTTTAGATCATTTGCAGTGGATGAATAGTGTTCAGGGGAAGACCTGCCAGCAGAGAGTTGCAGTAGTCAAGTCTTGAAATGACAAGAGACTGAACAAGCACCTGGGCAGCCTATATGGACAGAAATGGTCGAATCCTTCGGATGTTATAGAGAAGAAATCGTCAAGAACGAGCAACATTAGCGACATGTGGAAAAAAAGACAGTTCATTGTCCATAGTTACCCCGAGGTTATGAGCAGTGGCTGAAGGGGAGAGCAGAGAGTCATGAAGTGTTATTTGGAGATCTTGACCTGGAGATGAATCACCTGGGATGATCAGCAGTTCTGTTTTGCTGGGGTTGAGTTTAAGTTTAATGCTGAGATCCGAGCGGAAGCTGTGGTATCTGATGGAGGAAAAGAAAAGATGAGTTGAGTGTCATCTGCATAGCAGTGATAAGAAACCCCATGTGAGGATATGACTTCACCAATGGAGTGGGTATAGAGGGAGAAAAGGAGGGAACCAAGTACAGGGCCTTGTGGGACACCAGTGGTGAGTCTGCACAGGGCAGATGTGGATCCCCTCCATGTTACCTGGTATGAGCGACCTTCCAGGTAGGAAGCAAACCATTCTCATGCTGTTCCGCAGATACCAAGGCTCTTGAGGGTTGACACAAGTGTCTTGTGGTTGACTGTGTCGAATGCTGCTGAAAGGTCCAGGAAGATAAGTACAGATGACAGCTTGGCTGACCGAGCAGCATGCAGTTTCTCAGAAACAACCAAAAAGGCCGTCCCTGTGGAATGTGCCGCTTTGAACCCAGACTGGTTCAGATCATGGAGGTTGTTCTGTGAGAGATAGACAGACAGTTGTTTAAAAACATTGCGTTTCAGAGATTTTGAAAGAAAGGAGAGAAGTGATACCGGTCTGTAGTTGTTGATGTCTGATGCATCCAGAGCAGGTTTCTTCAAGATAGGAATGACCCTTCTCACCTGTTACACCTGTAAGGCCTGAAAGAGATCAAGCTTTAACCAGGTAAGAAAAAGTAACGCAGAAGTAACGTAACGCATTACTTTCCATAAAAAGTAACTAAGTAACGCAATTAGTTACTTTTTTGGGGAGTAACTCAATATTGTAATGCATTACTTTTAAAAGTAACTTTTCCCAACAATGCTTATCAAAACCCTTCAAATAAGAATAAAGATAATGTTGAAATGAGATTTTACAGCATGTTCAACTCTGCCAATTTTACATAATATCACGTATGTGTCACGGTATGTACACGGAGAGAAGAGGACGACGAATAGTAACATTAAAGATGTAATTTTAATAATAAGGAGCAGGTAAATCACACATACATACAACGCAGTAAAAACGTTACCCGACACTGAGTGAAGACAGTGGTGATGAGTATAAATAGAGTCCGGGTGAACAGACAGGTGAAGACGGGACACAAACATGGTGGATGACGGGGTGCAAAGGATGATGGTAAATGTAGACCGGTGAATGAGTGTAGATGACAGGGAAAACGTTACAGTATGCTGATAGAAACAATCTTTATTTTATGGGCTACTCTTTCATTATTGCACTAATTTTACATTTTTATGTGTTGTCAAAAATGAGCAAGAAACAGACAGCCTCGGTTTTTCAGAGCAGATTCAGGATTTTACACAAGAAACTTTACAGGTGAGATCAGATGTGGCTTTTAACACCTGGCTGCTATTGCATTTTTTTTTTTTTTTACATTTTATAATGTATAATCTATTAATACACAAGTGCTTGTAGGATTATATATGGACCAATCATAAAAAATGTAATTAGTAAAATATAGAAAAAAAAATTTAACACATTAGTATGATGAACAACTGCACATTGGCTGTTTATTTAACACTTGTGAGGTTGCTCCTTGTTCCCCTTCAGGAACTCGAGCTGCGTCGAAACGCTATGGGAACGCCCCTGCGTGACCGCGCTCTGAACCACGTGTGTAATCTGACCAATAGGCGTTTGGAACGTGACGTCATCAGCGGGCGACGTCGCGTAAACAGGAAGCTACAAATGGCTGCGAGATGGACCAGACGCTAGCTTTCTGCTCGTTCAGGTAAGCGCTGTTTCGCTGTGTTTTCTGGTCGGTGATGGCTGGCAGACAGGGTTTCCGTGGCGCGTGCATCCGTGTCCGCGTTTTATTACCGGTAAGGATTCGCATGATCGGTGCGTTGTTTGCCTAGGAGTGGAGCATGCACAATCGGCTCTCGAGGGAGTTGATTGCTCTCATTGTAGCCGCATGGCTATGCACACGCTTCGCTCCCGGAGAGCGCTCTTTGAGAGGAGCTCTCTCCCTCGCGGCTCCGGTCCCGCTCGCCGAGGCAAAGCGGCGCCGGCGCTCGTGGGGCTCGCAGGCCGATTTAGCGGCCGAGTTGGAGTCGGATGAGTCCGCTTCAGCTTCGTCGGCTGAATTGAGCTTCGGCTCTATTGGGGAAGCAGGCCCGATGGCTGCTTCTTCTCCCGGTACGAGCAGCGCGGCATTACATGTCTCTCTCTCCGAGGAGGGTGAGCTGATGGATGCTAGCGAGCCCGTGGAGCCCTCTCAGCCTGTGCTGTACGAGGAGCTCCTCGAGGTCGTGACACGAGCCGTTGCTAAGCTGGATCTAGCTTGGCCGGTGGAGCAGCAGAGACAGCGCGCACCCAGTAAGCTGGATGAGCGTTTTCTGCGTCCTGTGTCGCTTCCTCGGCGCCGGGGCCTGCCGTTTTTTCCTGATCTGCACGCCGAGGTGTCCAGTTCTTGGGAAACCCCATACTCAGCGCGTGCTTCGCCACACCACTCCTCGATTTATGCGATTGTGGTTGGGGCTAAGGCGTGCGGCTATGGGCGATGCCGCGTGTCGAAGAGGCGCTAGCTAGCTACCTCTCCTAGCGTGGCATCGTCGCTAAAGGCTCGGTGTTCCCTACTAAACCGCTCGTGCTACATCGGCTTTAGTGGGGAAGGCTTACGCGGCAGCGGGTCAGGCTGCGGGATGTCTCCACACCATGGGTGTGTTGCAGGCATACCAGGCTGACCTGCTGCGTGACTTGGATGAGGGACTTAGCTCCGGGGCCACCGACATTAAGGAGTTACGCCGCTGCCGACCTAACCCTTCGGGCCACGAAGCACACGGCGCGGGCCGTTGGTCGGTCCATGGCGGCCCTGGTAGCCACAGAGCGGCATCTGTGGCTCACCCTGTCCGACCTCCCGGACAAGGATCGAGCTGTGCTCTTGAGCGCACCGATGGCTCCTCCTGGTCTGTTTGGTGGCCGTGGCGGCGGTCGTGAACAGGTTTCAGGAGTCTAAGAAGCAGTCGGCGGCGTTTCAGCAGTACCTCCTCGCCGGTCACGTGGGGCTGGTCGGCGGCAGCCCCAGCCTGGTCCTTCCGGGCACCGCGAAGCTCAGAAACAGAGCGTCGCCACCCGGTCTCCGCGGGCGGGTCCTAAGGGTCCCAGGCGTCGCTCTGGGCCCAAGAAGGAGCGGGCTGACCTGAGGGTCACCCTCGGCTCCAGCAAGCGGGCCGTGGTGCGGAAATCCTGGCGATTTTCGGTCGAGGGGGCGGAGTTCGCCTCACGCTACGGTGCCCGTCCCTCCCCCGCACCACCAGGAGGCCGGGCCGTGGACTCTGCCACAGGATGTGCTTCAGAGCGCGGCCGCCCTCCAGCGGTGCCTCCCTCCACCCAAAGTCTCGATGCGGATGGGGAGCCCGCCGCCTCTTTCAAGGTGTCTTCAGCTGCAGGGCCCCGCCCAGCTGCTCTGAGTGGGTCAGAGGCCAGTCCCGAGGCTGGTTCCCTGAGAACTTTCTGGCAGCTTGGGAGGTGCTGCCAGGAGTCTCCCGTGGGTCCTGCGGACCGTAGAAGGGGGTTACGCACTGCAGTTCGCGTCCTCTCCTCCCCGTTTCAACGGGGTGTGTCCCACCCTGGTGGGTCCCGAGCAGGCTCTGGTCCTGGAACAGGAAGTGCGCACGCTCCTGGGGAAAGGGGCCATCGAGGTGGTTCCCCTCGGTTCGAGTCAGGCTTCTACAGCCCGTGCCGTTGTTCGAAGAAGGATGGGGGGTTGCGTCCCATTCTGGATCTTCGCTCCTTGAACCGCTCTCTCAGGAGACTCAGGTTCAGGATGCTCACCCTCAAGGGGGTCGTGACGCTTATCAGGTCCGGGGACTGGTTCGTCACTGTAGATCTGAAGGACGCGTACTTTCACATCTCCATCCTTCCTGCACACAGGAGGTTCCTGAGGTTTGCTTTCGGGGCGTAGCATACCAATATCGGGTCCTCCCGTTCGGTCTGGCACTCTCTCCCCGCACCTTCACGTTGTGCGTCGATGCTGCACTGGCCCCGCTGCGGCTTCAGGGCATCCGCATTGTGAATTACATCGACGATTGGTTGATCGTGGCTCCTCGAGCACCAGGCGGTTCGGCATCGAGATGTCGTCCTCTCCTGCATGAAGGTGCTTGGGTTTCGGCTAAACGCCAGGAAGAGCGTGCTTTCTCCTGCACAGAGAACCACCTTTTTGGGCGTGGTATGGGACGCGGCCAGGATGCAGGCACAGTTGTCGCCTGCTCGGGTCGAAGTCATCCTTACGGCCGTCAGGAGGGTGCGGGAAGGCCAGCCACTCACTGTACGGCAGTTCCAGAGGCTGCTGGGGCTCATGGCGGCGGCATCCAGCATAGTTCCGCTCGGGCTCCTGCACATGAGGCCCCTCCAGTGGTGGCTCGGGGCAGGGGTTCTCCTCAGGAAACCCGCATCGCACTATCAAGGTCTCGCGGCGTGCCCTTCGAGCCTTGGATGTCTGGAGAGACCGGACATTCCTGTCCCGTGGCCCGGTGTTGGGGGTTCCATGTCGTCGCATGACGCTTACGACGGACGCCTCCCTCACAGGGTGGGGAGCGGTCATGGGTGGCCACTCCGCCCAGGGTTTGTGGAGCGGCCCACGTCTCTCGTGGCACATAAATTGCCTGGAGATGATGGCGGTGTTTTTGGGGTTAAAACACTTTCTCCCGGACCTGCGAGATCGCCATGTGTTGGTCCGTACGGACAACACAGCGGTAGTCTCCTACATCAACCACCAGGGGGGTCTCCGATCTCGCCCCTTGTACAAGCTAGCACGGGCGGTCCTCTTGTGGTCTCAGGACAGGTTCCTGTCCCTGAGAGCCATTACATCCAGGTCGGTTGAATGTCAGAGCAGACGCCTGTCGAGGCAGGGGCCGAGGCCTGGGAATGGCGTCTCCACCGAGGTGGTGGAGCTGGTATGGCGGAGGTTCTACAGAGCCCAAGTGGATCTTTGCGACCCAGGAGACCTCGCACTGTCCCCTCTGGTTCTCTCTCTCACCCAGCCCCGTTAGGGCTGGATGCCATGGTGCAGTCGTGGCCGAGGCTACGTCTGTACGCCTTCCCCCCGATCGCTCTGCTCCCAGGAGTTCTGGAAAGGGTTCGCCGGGAGGGAGTCCGTCTCCTCCTGGTGGCGCCTCGATGGCCGAGCAAGCCGTGGTTTGCGGATCTGGTGCCCTACTCGAGGGCCCTCCGTGGGAGATTCCACCCAGGAGGGATCTTCTCTCTCAGGCGGGCGGGACCCTGGTTCACCCCCGCCCAGAGTTGTGGAGGCTGTGGCTGTGGCCCCTGAAGGCGTGGTTCGTGGCAGCCGGTCTCTCCACCGAGGTGGTAGAGACCCTTCTCACTCAGAGCTCCCTCCACGAGGAGGTCGTACGCCACACGCTGGCGACTGTTCACGTCTTGGTGCGAGCACCGTGGCCTGGATCCTGTTAACTGCCCGGTTGGGTCCGTTCTGGGGTTCCTACAGGAACAGTTTTCAGCTGGGTTAACCCCCTCGACCCTGAAGGTTTACGTGTCGGCCATCGCGGCATATAGCTCCCCGCCTGCGGGGCAGTCGCTGGGTAGACACCCACTGGTAACACGTTTCCTCCGTGGCACCCGGAGGCTGCGGCCCGGACGCGACCCAGAGTGCCTGTCTGGGATCTGGCTGTTGTGCTGGCGGCTCTTTCTGAGCCCCCCTTCGAGCCGTTGGCCGATGTGGCCCTTAGGTTTCTGTCGGTTAAGACCACCTTTCTGTTGGCGATTTCCTCCCTGAAGAGGATTGGGGATCTGCAGGCTCTGTCCATGGCCCCGTCTCGCCTGGAGTTTGCCCCTGGCATGGCCAAGGTGTTTCTCTACCCGAAACCTGGGTACGTGCCTAAGGTGCCTACGGCCCCCTCACGCCCTGTCGTGTTGCAGGCATTCTGCCCTCCTCCGTTTACTGCCCCCGACCAGGAGCGACAGCACCGACTGTGTCCGGTGCGAGCACTGGATACTTACCTCCGCAGGACGAGTCCTTGGAGGAAGTCGGAGCAGCTGCTTGTCTGCTATGGCCCTAATAAGAAAGGTTTCCCGGCCAATAAGCAGACATTGAGCAGATGGGTTGTGGATGCGATTGTGTCGGCTCACGAGTCCTCTGGCCTCCCCGCACCGCTTGGGGTTCGAGCTCACTCCACCCGGAGTGTGGCGGCCTCTACGGCCTGGTCTGCTGGGGTCCCACTCCAGGACATCTGTGACGCGGCGGGTTGGTCCACCCCGCTGACCTTCGTCAGGTTCTCGACCTTGACCTCAGAGCCACCCGGGCTCCTCTGTTTTGCGTGCTGGTGCGAGGCCCTCACTCTCTAGGCAGGGTCTGGTCAGTGTGGCGTGATTGGACACTCGTTCCCATAGCGTTTCGACGCAGCTCGAGTTCCTGAAGGGGAACGTCTCTGGGTTACGACCGTAACCCTAGTTCCCCGAGGGAACGAGACGCTGCGTCTCCGTGCCACACTTCCTGCATCCCTGCGGCGCTTACCTTCTCTCGCAGGAGCTAGCGTCTGGTCCATCTCGCAGCCATTTGTAGCTTCCTGTTTACGCGACGTCGCCCGCTGATGACGTCACGTTCCAAACGCCTATTGGTCAGATTACACACGTGGTTCAGAGCGCGGTCACGCAGGGGCGTTCCCATAGCGTTTCGACGCAGCGTCTCGTTCCCTCGGGGAACTAGGGTTACGGTCGTAACCTAGAGACGTTTTTCCTATTTCTTCAGCAGAGGCTGAAGAAGCTTCAGCAGTCTTCGAAGATTAAAAACCTGGTCCGAAGCACAATGACACAGTCCCGTCTAAACAGTGTTGCTGTGTGTCACATTCACAGTGACAAAATTGACAGTATTAATAAGGAAATGATTGCTCAGCTGTTCATAGATGGGAAGGAACTTCGCAGAAACACTTTTGGCAGCTTAAAGTAGCTTTATATGTGGAGATATATGTTTGCTTTAACACTGTGTAAAAAGCTACTACTTTTAAACAAACCAGCCAGGAAACTTAAAAGAAGTGACACTAAATGTTTATTTTATCTCATTGTATAATTGATATCGGGTCTGGACATTGTCAGTTAAGTTCAATACATATTTTCTTTAAATAGTTTGTTTTAAATGACTTGTTTTATTCCTGAAATATGGACTGTAGAAGAGAACAAAATGAAGTATTATTTAAATGTGCAACTACCTTAGAGTACCAATGTGTACCTTAATGTACAACTATAGATTTTGGGGTAAATAAGGTACAAAAATGTCATTTTAAGCGTACTGTCCCAGTGGCAAGCTGTTGTATTTCTTTCTTTCTTTCTGTTTTATAATCATAAAGCATATAAAGTAAAAAAATTACGATTAAAAATAAAACCTGTCAATTACACAAGGGTTAACTAAAAAACAAAAAAACAGGTAACACTAGACATTTCGCCCCCCATTTCTAAAATGATGGCTACGGCCTGAGATATTTATATATATATAATAATAAAAGTTTCTTCTCAATTCAGTGAAATATTTTCCTAAATTATTTAATTATTAAAAACTCTTAATTTAAACAAAAAGCTAAAAGATCAGTTAATATTTCCACATGTAGGAGAAAATATCTTCATACTTGTTGTGTATCTGTTTTATATACCTCGTTTATCTTATTAACTTAGTCACACACACCAATCGGGATTCAGAACAGCATCTTTTACTCTTGTTCTCAAGAACACTACACATATTCAACATCCCGCTCCCAGTATGCTTTGCACTTTCATTTCTTAAAGATACAGAGCATCATTCCAGTACATGACAATACTCACAGTCAATAGTGTTTCTGCGAAGATTTCCGGAAGTTTTTGAACAGAAAGAACTGCTTTTAGAAAAACAAGAGGCTTTAATTTGGCAATTCCACATGTTTAAACTTGGGGAAAGAGAGGGGCTCGTGCATCAGCTATGTGTTTAGAATGGAACACTACAGCAGAAGTGCACACACACACACACACACACACACACACACACTGTTTCAGCACGCGAGCGACACCGCGGTCAAGTCAGCCGCACTTTACTCTGTGCTGCGTGTCTAATCGTGAATTTACAGTGTGGGTGGTGGGAGCGGTTAAAGTAGATGTAAAGACGCTTCAGAATGATTTTCCTATTTTATAAAAATGCATACATTTACAACTTATTAGGTCAATTAGCAACATGATCCTGAGAGTGTTTCTCAGAAGTCAAGATGGGCAGAGAATCACCAATTCCCCCAATGCTGAGGTGAAAAATAGTGGAGCAACATCAGAAAGGAGTTTCTCAGGGAGAAATCGCACAGAGTTTATAGTTCTCATCATCTACAGTGCATCATATCATCCAAAGTTTCAGAGAATCTGGAACAATCTCTGTGTGTAAGGGTGAAGGACGGAAAACCATACTGGATGCCCAAGATCTTCGGGACCTTAGACGGCACTGCATCACATACAGGAATGCTACTGTAATGAAATCACAACATGGGCTCAGGAATACTTCCAGAAAACATTGTTGATGAACACAATCCCCCGTGTCATTCGCCGTCGCCGGCTAAAACTCTATAGGTCAAAAAAGAAGCAGTATCTAAACATGATCCACAAGCTCAGGTGTTTTCTCTGGGCCAGGGCTCATTTAAAATGCACTGTGGCAAAGTGGAAACTGTTCTATGATCAAACAAATCAAAATTTGAAGTTCTTTTTGGAAAACTGAGACGCCATGTCATCCGGACTAAAGAGGACCAGGACAACCCAAGTTGTTCTCAGCGCTCAGTTCAGAAGCCTGCATCTCTGATGGTATGGGGTTGCATGAGTGCGTGTGGCATGGATATAGCCACAATAGACTCACACAATGATATTAATACTAACACCAGTCGCTTCTGATTGTAAGGCATATGCTGACTTGCATCAGTAAAGACTTCCACATTTCCTACTCTGTTTGAATTGTGATGTGTGTGTTCTTATTTATGCAAAGTCTCTAGATCAGTCCCACATTTGGTCCTGTGTTTAAAGGTCATTTCATTCACCACTGTTCTCACTTTTGTGTTTGATTAATGTGTATAAATACACCTTTGTTTTCACAGTTTTTTCAGCAAAGTGACATTCATAGTTTCACATTTCACTGTTTGATTTTTTTTTTATTATTTTGTGTTGTTTTATGTAGCACATTGACTTGATCCTTGAGAAACATTGTTTCACTGTAATCTGTATCATCTCGGAATAGATGGAATAAAAATAAAAGAAACTTAATTTGTATTTGCATTATATTTTACATTTTTCCTAATCTGTCTAAAATATTTGTATATAGTACAATTTTTTAAGCAAGTTGTAGTTTAGTCTAAACAGGTCATGTGATTTCAGAGAACTCCAGTAATATTTGTAAAACCTAAACAAGTGATTTCAAAGAAACCTGTCTCATTTTTTTAAAGTCAAGTCAAGTTTATTTGTATTGCACTTTTCACAACAGACATTGTCACAAAGCAGCTTCACAGAAATCAACAGTGAAGGTGAATGGTGTGTGTTTATCCCTGATGAGCAGCCATGGCGACTCCCTTAGATGTTATGAGGAAGAAACCTTGAGAGGAACCAGACTCAAAAATGGAACTCATCCTCATTTGGGTGACATCAGGAGTGTGATCATAAATCTTTCAACAATACAGAACACTGGAGAGTGAGAACTAACATGAGTACTGGAGTATAAGATTATAAGTAATAGTCTTTCTACAGTCTTTATGGTTATAAAACTAGGAGCTACTGAGCTCAACATTTGTGATCATCACAGATCCAGCATCTGCTTCTCCATGCCAGAGCCTTTAAACACTTCAGGAGGTCCAATGTCAAAACCACACATGTAGCGGGATCCAATTGGCACTGGTACGTCTCTAGATGGTTGCGAGTTCGGCATCTACTTCTTCAAAGGTCCGTAATCTTCATGAGGTGGAACGTGACTGGAGCTGAAGGAACCTCAGGATGCCTCGGGATGGGGAGAGAAAGAGAAGCAGTGGAGAGGAATTAGCGTAGCTGCTGTTCATGACATTAACAGCACAAGTTGATAATGTGCATGTGATCAGATGTTCTGGAGCACAAGGTTTTTAATCTACACTTAAACTGTGAGAGTGTGTCTGAGCCCTGAACACTGTCAGGAAGACTATTCCAGAGTTTAGGAGCTAAATGTGAGAATGTTCTACCACCTTTAGTGGACTTTGCTATTCTAGGAACTACTAGAAGTCCAGAGTTTTGAGATCTCAGGGAGCGTGACGGATTGTAGCGTGTTAGAAGACTGGAGAGAAACATAGAGATAAACCATTTAGTGCTTTATAAGTAAGCAGCAGTAGTTTGTAGTCTATTCAAAACTTAACCGGAAGCCAGTGTAGGGACGATAAGATCGGGGTTATGCGGTCATATTTTCTTGACCTTGTAAAAACTCTTGCTGCCGCATTCCGAATTAACTAAAGCTTGTTTATTAATGATGCAGGACATCCACCTAGTAATGCATTACAGTAGTCTATTCTGGAGGTCATGAATGCATGGACGAGCTTCTCTGCATCGGATATGGACAACATGTTTCTTTGCTTAGAAATATTTCTAAGGTGGAAGAAGGCTGTTTTTGTAACTTGGTTGATGTGATTTCAAAGAAACCTGTGTTTAAACCATAGCAATGCAGCAGGTCATTACATACAGAAAGATTTTACAACAAACAGACAGCAGAAATCTGAACTAAATATGAAATAAATCATTTGCACCATGAACCTTAATGCGTCTGTTTATGATGTATGTGAAGTACATTATGTTTAAAGAAGTAATGCAGATCAAATACTGATTTGTTTTCAGTTTTTTTAGTTCTATGTTTTACTGTTTACTTCTACTCTTAAATAAGCATTAAATAATGCACATATTAAGCATTACTGGTATTAATTAATATTATGCACCAGGAATTCTCAAAGTCTGGTCTGCATGAGGAAACAGCACTGTTGTTGTGAAGTTAAAATTTGATAAACTGCAGAGTGAAAGTATAAAACCAAGACTAGTCTT